>NC_060954.1:58784919-58869296 GCF_022045245.1 Lucilia cuprina
TAACTTACTAACTAACTAACTAACTAACTAACTAACTAACTAACTAACTAACTAACTAACTAATTAACTAACTAACTAACTAACTAACTAACTAACTAACTAACTAACTAACTAACTAACTAACTAACTAACTAATTAACTAACTAACTAACTAACTAACTAACTAACTAACTAACTAACTAACTAACTAACTAACTAACTAACTAACTAACTAACTAACTAATTAACTAACTAAACTAACTAACTAACTAACTAACTAACTACTAACTAACTAACTAACTAACTAACTAACTAACTAACTAACTAACTAACTAACTAACTAACTAACTAACTAACTAACTAACTAACTAACTAACTAACTAACTAACTAACTAACTAACTAACTAACTAACTAACTAACTAACTAACTAACTAACTAACTAACTAACTAACTAACTAACTAACTAACTAACTAACTAACTAACTAACTAACTAACTAACTAACTAACTAACTAACTAACTAACTAACTAACTAACTAACTAACTAACTAACTAACTAACTAACTAACTAACTAACTAACTAACTAACTAACTAACTAACTAACTAACTAACTAACTAACTAACTAACTAACTAACTAACTAACTAACTAACTAACTAACTAACTAACTAACTAACTAACTAACTAACTAACTAACTAACTAACTAACTAACTAACTAACTAACTAACTAACTAACTAACTAACTAACTAACTAACTAACTAACTAACTAACTAACTAACTAACTAACTAACTAACTAACTAACTAACTAACTAAACTAACTAACTAACTAACTAACTAACTAACTAACTAACTAACTAACTAACTAACTAACTAACTAACTAACTAACTAACTAACTAACTAACTAACTAACTAACTAACTAACTAACTAACTAACTAACTAACTAACTAACTAACTAACTAACTAACTAACTAACTAACTAACTAACTAACTAACTAACTAACTAACTAACTAAACTAACTAACTAACTAACTAACTAACTAACTAACTAACTAACTAACTAACTAACTAACTAACTAACTAACTAACTATAACTAACTAACTAACTAACTAACTAACTAACTAACTAACTAACTAACTAACTAACTAACTAACTAACTAACTAACTAACTAACTAACTAACTAACTAACTAACTAACTAACTAACTAACTAACTAACTAACTAACTAACTAACTAACTAACTAACTAACTAACTAACTAACTAACTAACTAACTAACTAACTAACTAACTAACTAACTAACTAACTAACTAACTAACTAACTAACTAACTAACTAACTAACTAACTAACTAACTAACTAACTAACTAACTAACTAACTAACTAACTAACTAACTAACTAACTAACTAACTAACTAACTAACTAACTAACTAACTAACTAACTAACTAACTAACTAACTAACTAACTAACTAACTAACTACTAACTAACTAACTAACTAACTAACTAACTAAACTAACTAACTAACTAACTAACTAACTAACTAACTAACTAACTAACTAACTAACTAACTAACTAACTAACTAACTAACTAACTAACTAACTAACTAACTAACTAACTAACTAACTAACTAACTAACTAACTAACTAACTAACTAACTAACTAACTAACTAACTAACTAAAAAACTAACTAACTAACTAACTAACTAACTAACTAACTAACTAACTAACTAACTAACTAACTAACTAACTAACTAACTAACTAACTAACTAACTAACTAACTAACTAACTAACTAACTAACTAACTAACTAACTAACTAACTAACTAACTAACTAACTAACTAACTAACTAACTAACTAACTAACTAACTAACTAACTAACTAACTAACTAACTAACTAACTAACTAACTAACTAACTAACTAACTAACTAACTAACTAACTAACTAACTAACTAACTAACTAACTAACTAACTAACTAACTAACTATCTATCTATCTATCTATCTATCTATCTATCTATCTATCTATCTATCTATCTATCTATCTATCTATCTATCTATCTATCTATCTATCTATCTATCTATCTATCTATCTATCTATCTATCTATCTATCTATCTATCTATCTATCTATCTATCTATCTATCTATCTATCTATCTATCTATCTATCTATCTATCTATCTATCTATCTATCTATCTATCTATCTATCTATCTATCTATCTATCTATCTATCTATCTATCTATCTATCTATCTATCTATCTATCTATCTATCTATCTATCTATCTATCTATCTATCTATCTATCTATCTATCTATCTATCTATCTATCTATCTATCTATCTATCTATCTATCTATCTATCTATCTATCTATCTATCTATCTATCTATCTATCTATCTATCTATCTACTATCTATCTATCTATCTATCTATCTATCTATCTATCTATCTATCTATCTATCTATCTATCTATCTATCTATCTATCTATCTATCTATCTATCTATCTATCTATCTATCTATCTATCTATCTATCTATCTATCTATCTATCTATCTATCTATCTATCTATCTATCTATCTATCTATCTATCTATCTATCTATCTATCTATCTATCTATCTATCTATCTATCTATCTATCTATCTATCTATCTATCTATCTATCTATCTATCTATCTATCTATCTATCTATCTATCTATCTATCTATCTATCTATCTATCTATCTATCTATCTATCTATCTATCTATCTATCTATCTATCTATCTATCTATCTATCTATCTATCTATCTATCTATCTATCTATCTATCTATCTATCTATCTATCTATCTATCTATCTATCTATCTATCTATCTATCTATCTATCTATCTATCTATCTATCTATCTATCTATCTATCTATCTATCTATCTATCTATCTATCTATCTATCTATCTATCTATCTATCTATCTATCTATCTATCTATCTATCTATCTATCTATCTATCTATCTATCTATCTATCTATCTATCTATCTATCTATCTATCTATCTATCTATCTATCTATCTATCTATCTATCTATCTATCTATCTATCTATCTATCTATCTATCTATCTATCTATCTATCTATCTATCTATCTATCTATCTATCTATCTATCTATCTATCTATCTATCTATCTATCTATCTATCTATCTATCTATCTATCTATCTATCTATCTATCTATCTATCTATCTATCTATCTATCTATCTATCTATCTATCTATCTATCTATCTATCTATCTATCTATCTATCTATCTATCTATCTATCTATCTATCTATCTATCTATCTATCTATCTATCTATCTATCTATCTATCTATCTATCTATCTATCTATCTATCTATCTATCTATCTATCTATCTATCTATCTATCTATCTATCTATCTATCTATCTATCTATCTATCTATCTATCTATCTATCTATCTATCTATCTATCTATCTATCTATCTATCTATCTATCTATCTATCTATCTATCTATCTATCTATCTATCTATCTATCTATCTATCTATCTATCTATCTATCTATCTATCTATCTATCTATCTATCTATCTATCTATCTATCTATCTATCTATCTATCTATCTATCTATCTATCTATCTATCTATCTATCTATCTATCTATCTATCTATCTATCTATCTATCTATCTATCTATCTATCTATCTATCTATCTATCTATCTATCTATCTATCTATCTATCTATCTATCTATCTATCTATCTATCTATCTATCTATCTATCTATCTATCTATCTATCTATCTATCTATCTATCTATCTATCTATCTATCTATCTATCTATCTATCTATCTATCTATCTATCTATCTATCTATCTATCTATCTATCTATCTATCTATCTATCTATCTATCTATCTATCTATCTATCTATCTATCTATCTATCTATCTATCTATCTATCTATCTATCTATCTATCTATCTATCTATCTATCTATCTATCTATCTATCTATCTATCTATCTATCTATCTATCTATCTATCTATCTATCTATCTATCTATCTATCTATCTATCTATCTATCTATCTATCTATCTATCTATCTATCTATCTATCTATCTATCTATCTATCTATCTATCTATCTATCTATCTATCTATCTATCTATCTATCTATCTATCTATCTATCTATCTATCTATCTATCTATCTATCTATCTATCTATCTATCTATCTATCTATCTATCTATCTATCTATCTATCTATCTATCTATCTATCTATCTATCTATCTATCTATCTATCTATCTATCTATCTATCTATCTATCTATCTATCTATCTATCTATCTATCTATCTATCTATCTATCTATCTATCTATCTATCTATCTATCTATCTATCTATCTATCTATCTATCTATCTATCTATCTATCTATCTATCTATCTATCTATCTATCTATCTATCTATCTATCTATCTATCTATCTATCTATCTATCTATCTATCTATCTATCTATCTATCTATCTATCTATCTATCTATCTATCTATCTATCTATCTATCTATCTATCTATCTATCTATCTATCTATCTATCTATCTATCTATCTATCTATCTATCTATCTATCTATCTATCTATCTATCTATCTATCTATCTATCTATCTATCTATCTATCTATCTATCTATCTATCTATCTATCTATCTATCTATCTATCTATCTATCTATCTATCTATCTATCTATCTATCTATCTATCTATCTATCTATCTATCTATCTATCTATCTATCTATCTATCTATCTATCTATCTATCTATCTATCTATCTATCTATCTATCTATCTATCTATCTATCTATCTATCTATCTATCTATCTATCTATCTATCTATCTATCTATCTATCTATCTATCTATCTATCTATCTATCTATCTATCTATCTATCTATCTATCTATCTATCTATCTATCTATCTATCTATCTATCTACTATCTATCTATCTATCTATCTATCTATCTATCTATCTATCTATCTATCTATCTATCTATCTATCTATCTATCTATCTATCTATCTATCTCTATCTATCTATCTATCTATCTATCTATCTATCTATCTATCTATCTATCTATCTATCTATCTATCTATCTATCTATCTATCTATCTATCTATCTATCTATCTATCTATCTATCTATCTATCTATCTATCTATCTATCTATCTATCTATCTATCTATCTATCTATCTATCTATCTATCTATCTATCTATCTATCTATCTATCTATCTATCTATCTATCTATCTATCTATCTATCTATCTATCTATCTATCTATCTATCTCTATCTATCTATCTATCTATCTATCTATCTATCTATCTATCTATCTATCTATCTATCTATCTATCTATCTATCTATCTATCTATCTATCTATCTATCTATCTATCTATCTATCTATCTATCTATCTATCTATCTATCTATCTATCTATCTATCTATCTATCTATCTATCTATCTATCTATCTATCTATCTATCTATCTATCTATCTATCTATCTATCTATCTATCTATCTATCTATCTATCTATCTATCTATCTATCTATCTATCTATCTATCTATCTATCTATCTATCTATCTATCTATCTATCTATTTTTCAATCCCGGTCAGATTGGAGGTATTGGGCCCTCTTTATACCCCGGGATTGCAATAACACCAAGGCGGAGGTCTTCGCCAAGGTAACATGCCCCCGGGGGGGGGCTTTCTTTACAATATTTAGTTAGCTGCCTTGTAATTACATATTACGAATATTCAAAATTGCTCTACAAAATTAATTTAGAAGAATCACTCAAAACTGCCGGTTGAAACTTGCGTGAGTGTTCCCACCAAAAAAATGTGTAAGTGAGTTGTAAAACGATTTTTTAAAGTTTTCATTTTATCTCCTCCTTTTTGGCATTTATGTTGCGTTATTCGTATTTGTAAGTTTTGTCTTTTTGTTTCAGTATTTTAATGCAAAAACTCATTAACATATTTTCATGCACTGTTGCGCTCTGTTGACTGAGATACATTAGTTTTCCAGTTGCTGCCTTATTTTTATTTTTTGTTTGCCCCCCATTTCTGCATCTTGTAACCATCAAGAGTTGTTGCTTGAAGCTGATGCTGGTTTAGTAGAGTGTGGTATATACCAAGACCATCATCATTATCATAAACAACATCATCATCAGTATCATCCTCGTGAAGAGAAAACCTCATCTTATAGTTTTAGAAATGGTATTTTTGCGTAAAACCATCACTCGCTAAATGAATGACTTTTCAAACGTCAAATTGTTCAAAGAGTTCACATTGTACAGTTATTCTACCACAAATGCAAACACACACATACGCTTGTTTACATATGTGTGCGTGTGTGGATTGTGTGTATAAATAAAAGTACTTTTGCATGTATAAACAAAAATATTCAAGAATCACGCGGTTCGGGGCAACAATCTCTAATTTTAGCTAAGTGAATTTTTTAGCATTTATATAGCGGATCTGAAGAAATAAATCTAGACCTTATGTGCGCTGTTTTTGAATCAAATCTACAAATTACGTAACGTAAATTGTGTACAACTGGTATACATTGTCTCCCCGAAAAACAGCTGGAAAACACAAGACGAATACTTGCATAAGTAATGCAAAAAATACATTAACACACAGTCAAATTTATTTGTATTTATACACACATACATACATATGAAAACATACTTATACACATATGTTTTTGTTTAAGCTTATTTGAATTTCAGATGTTTTGTGTTGTTTTTTACTTCATTCTTTTGCCACAGCAAAATAACAACAAAAAAACATACAAACTTTAAGCAGAAACTTGACTTGCAGCTATTGCCACTACTACAACCGCTGTAACCTGCATTGCTACTACTAATGTTTAAAAGTATTGCCAGATAATTCCAATTATTGGCAAATCACAATCCAAAGAACTAAAAATTTGCAATCTATCTATCTATCTATCTATCTATCTATCTATCTATCTATCTATCTATCTATCTATCTATCTATCTATCTATCTATCTATCTATCTATCTATCTATCTATCTATCTATCTATCTATCTATCTATCTATTTATCTATCTATCTATCTATCTACAGAAGATTTGGTTCTCTAGTTTACACTCCTAATAAGACTAGAGTTGCTAGTAGTAGATGTATACTCGAGATAAGAGCTGTTAAAATATTGTACTTTTGTGAAAAGTTGTGTATGCAAATGACAAATTTTAATATAATAAACCCTTAACTCTTATTTAAATTATTTTTTCCCATTAAAAATCATCAATAAAATTTTAATATTTATTTAATAAAACATATTTTTTATAAGTAACACATTATTTATTTACTTTTAACCAAAAATAAGAAAATACTCTTTTGTCTACATATTTTATTGTAGTGTGACTGTGCATGATGGAAAAGTGTTAAGTCTGTCACATTCGACAATTATTATATTGACTGGTAGTGGCCTGAATACGGGTCGTGTCAATCATTAAAATAATTTTATTTAACACTAAAAACAAAAATGCAAATATTATACAGAATAAAAACGTAAATTTTCACAAAGAGAAACATTGCAGTGTTTTTGAGGATTTTTGCTAAGTGACATTTTAATATATACATTTATGAAACATAGACCAGTCAAATCAAGTACTCATATTTTATATCGAAATAAATATTGAATTTAATAAATTTTATCCAGATTTGATTATATGTATATTGGAATATCAAAAGAGTAATAATAATAGAAAAAATAGAAAAGCCAAACAATTTAAAAAACTCTATAATAAATAAAATTAAAAAAGAACTTACATATAAATTGATCATGATTTTGCATTGACATCCAATAGTTTTCCAGTTCGTCATGTTAACATTTTAAAAATTATTTTATTAAAAATGAATTAAAAGGGATTGACACAAAAATCAAGTTTTATATACATATTTTTTAATATTTTGTATCTTCTGGCCATGAAAGATGGATAGAGAACCAGTACTAAACGTATAACAACTATCATTTTCATTTTGAATAAAAAACCCAAGCACTATGGGTGCTGATTCAAAAACTAATCAACAGTCTAGGTAATAGACTAAGATAAACGATTTTCATTATACCAGTATAAGGAATCCGACTAGAACTGAACTAGAACTGAACTAGAACTGAACTAGAACTGAACTAGAACTGAACTAGAACTGAACTAGAACTGAACTAGAACTGAACTAGAACTGAACTAGAACTGAACTAGAACTGAACTAGAACTGAACTAGAACTGAACTAGAACTGAACTAGAACTGAACTAGAACTGAACTAGAACTGAACTAGAACTGAACTAGAACTGAACTAGAACTGAACTAGAATTGAACTAGAACTGAACTAGAGCTAGAACTGAATTTGTCCATAGAGAAGTGAATATACTGTTTCATAAACTAGATTATTCACCTGTCCATAATATGTAAATTTGTGGAATTGTTAAAAATTAAAAGAGGTTAAGTTTGAAATTTCCTTCCCATAGTGCTGGCACATAAAATAGCTATAAAAATAAAAAAAAGAAACAATTGTGAAATGTTGTAACAAAAAAGCACTGAACAAGAGTAGCAACAACAAAAACAGCGATAACAACAACTTTAAATAAATCCACTAAAAACAAAAGGGTGTCTAAAAATCATTTAAAAACAAGTTAAAAACATTTGTATGGCATCTTTACGAAATGTTGAAGTTTTTGGGATTTTTTTATTGTGCAGCTTTTTGCTGGAAACTCAATTTATTGTAACAAAAACAGGAAACAAAAGCAGTTCTAGTAGCAAGAACAAAAACATGAGTAAACAAAAAAAGAAAGTATTATTTAAACAATATCCTGGCTCTCCTTCAAAAACTGTAGAAAGTTCTTTGCACACTCCCTCCGCTTTATACCCTTTGTTGGTGCTATAGCTTCAACATCACATCTTTCACAAATGGCAGCATTATTAAAACCATTATGCATTTGTCTGTTGACAAAATTTACTGTCGCGCCATTTTTTGTTACGAAATAAAATTCACAAAAATCTACGTTGCCTTGTTGTTCCACCACAATACTCTCTGACTATGTTATCTCTCTGGTGTCCGGCACACAGCCGTTTTCAAATAAAATGTGTTGTAAAGAAGAAATATTAAAATTTATTTTTTTTTGTTTTTGGCTCAAGATGTATTAGTACCACGAAGGAAGGGGTGCTGTAAGAAGGGACAACAAAACGAATAGAATAAAAATTATGGCGTAAAAAAATATGACAAACTCTCTCCTTGATAAAAAATGTAAAACGTAAATCCGTTTTTTATTTCATACAATTATTCTTATTTTCTGCGTTTGCCTTTTGTCTTGTCTTGTATTTTGTGGTAATTTGTCTTCCCAGTAAATGTGTCGGTTGTTAGTTTAAGTATGTAGTTTTGTTTGGTTTTGTATATGTGTGTGTATGTGGGATGTATAAATAGGTAAATCTTTTGGACAACTTGAATTTTGATCTCAGCATTAAAAATAGAATGGAATATAATAATAACGAAAAAGTAAAAAAAAGTGAAATAAATAAAATAAAATGAGAAATAAAAATATAAAAAATGTCTTCTCAGAAACTCTGTAAAGCAAGCAGCCATTAGTTTTTCATATGCAGATTTTGTTCCTTTATATAGTTTTTTGTTTATACACAGAAAAAAAATTGGCAATAATTTGAATATCTTCCCGAAAAGCAATAAGTTTTAAATCTATTTTTAAAGGAAGCCATGAAGAATCACAGATTTTCATTATTTCCTCGATTAGAGCATTATTTAAGAATCTACATCCAATTTAAATGTTTCTATAAAAATCAATACTTGATAAATTTTGATTAGGTTTTTGGACTTTTGATGGAATATATTTCATTGTTTCCCCGATTAGAGTGTTATTTAAGGATCTACTGCTAACTTGGGGTTAAGAGAATGCAGATTTTAACTATTTCCTCGATTAGAGCCTTATTTAGGATTTTTCTTTGAAAATCGATTTTAACAAAAACATTTCTTTCACTGCAGCCTCTTAACTCTCTGTTTTCTTTTATTATTATTTCAATTCATTTCTTTATTCATTTTTTTCTCTCTCCTAACATTCACAATGATTTACGATATTACATATTCATAAAATATAAGCATTTATATCCAAGTATGCCCTTGCATACATACGTTTGTTACTTGGCCTGCATGTGTTAGGGGAAGGGAGGGGGGTATAACTAACAACGATTCTGAAACTTTTCTTTTTCAAAACTACCATCCATATACCGAATTCAGACATCTTAATGTGGCCACTTAAAATAGTTTATGTGCAATTGGGAAACAAAACAGAAAAAGTTGGAAAAAAAAACAACAGAAGTAAAAAAATAGAGGGACAGTCAGTTAGTTGTTGTTGTTGTACTCTTGTATTCAAAATCAAGTTTTCAAAAATAGTTTATTTCAAAAGTTATTTGTAAAAAAAATATAAAAAATATTTTAATATAAATTGAAGTTAATGTAATGGGGGAGTAGTTTGTATGGATGGAAATAAATAAGCTGAGAAAGTTATCCAGCACTACAATAAAAAATAAAAAAATAATATCTAAATATAGAAAAAAATTAAAAATGATTTAAAGTCTTTAAAATAGAACCAATGTATAGGACAGTGAGCGTATTATGTACATAATAAAAAAGTATACGCCATGTGGGTCATTGTTTGTTAAACAAGGTTATTAATTAAATAATTACACGTTTATTTATGAATACAAGTTCTCAATTATATTTTAGAATGAAAAAACATTGATATTTTCACAAATTTTCGATTGAAATTTGAAAAATTTATATTGTGATGTTAAAAATCTTTAAAATTCAATTCAAATTATTGTAATTGAGGAGATTGTATATGTGTGGTAATATATAAGAGGGAAAAGTTATCTAGTATTACAATTACACATAAAAAATCAAGTAAAAAGTTATAGTTGCACGAGGCCGACCATATACCCTACGTCTTTTACAAAAATATAATGTGATTTAGTTGCCATAACGAAGCATTTCAGTTGAATTGTACCTTGCCTCAGATATACTTACTTAAGTCGTTTATTGTTGAATAAAATTGTTGACATTTAAGTGAAATTTTGATGAGGGCTTTTCATAGGGACTAGGGTCATATGAGGCCCTTTTATTATGGAATTCGTGAGGGTCTTCAAGTATAGTATACAACTCGGTTTTTGCGGCTTTTTGTCGAGATATAAGTATATTAAACATAATTATGAACTTAAAAGCCCTATTCGGCGGGTACAGTTGTATGGGGGCTAGATGAAACAATAGACCGATGTAAACCATTATCAATAGACTTCGTATACGGTACCATAGAAGATCATGTAGCAAATTTCATTGAATTATCTTCAAAATTGCGAATTGTAGTTTGATTGCAAGGTTTACATGGACGGACAGACGGACAGGCATAGCTACAGAGGTATACTTTAAGGTGGGTATAGGACCAATATTGTTGTGTGCTACAAACATCAGTACAAACCCCACTAAAGTGGTGTAGGGTATAAAAAAATTCAAATGATTTAAAGTCTTTAGTAAACTAATAGTACCGTACATCGGAGCGTATAATGCATAAAATAAAATGTATACGCCATGTGGTCTATTGTGTGTGAAATATTGTAATTAATCAAATTAACTCTGGGAGCAAAGTATACTTTTTTAAGGATTGAGTCCCGCTGAGTTCGAATTTGGAAACATCATTACTTTTGCCATGTAGGATACCCTGCCATGAAGTTTGAAAAAACGCCTCTTTTAAGACGTTATAACTGCACAATGACAACTTTTTTCATAAAATGTAGTATGGCATCATAAAGTTCATTCTGTTAATTTTAAAATGTATACATTTCAATTCCTATGAAAACACCTTTTGAATTGTTTTAAAATATATTGTAGTTTCTGAGATATAATCCATTGTTTTTGACGAATGGACAGACATCTTTAAGTCGAAATTTTAAGACACAATGTGATGGGGAAAAATCTAAGGTTAGATTCGGATTAGAAACGTCAGCATTGGTCTCAGGGTTTCCACTTTTTTAAAATGTATCGGCTTGTGTAATAATTAAAAAATTATTTTAAACAAAATTTATTATTTCCAAACAAATAATTTTCGATTTTTTTTTTTAAATTAACACCTCATTTCTTTTTATAATTGTGAATACTTAAAAGAACATTATTTTATTTAATACTTAATATTTTCTTTAACTTAAACGAATTTGTGTACTACTTAAGCATTAAACGAAAAACATTCCTTTAGCAGCTGCTAACATGTACCTTCTGCCACTATTAGCATTTTAAAGAACCGTCACTATTAACAGTTTGCTGCAAGTTTGTTCTTCATCATCAAAATATTGATACAGGGTGCACAATTTGTTCTAAGCATTAACTTATTATTTATAACGAAATTGTATGAGTATGTGAGTTATTGTCAATGAAGTTTGGTCAAGATGATTGTGTTGGAATCTGTCCATCTTCTTTAGGAACTGACATGTATTTTATTGAAATATGATTTAAATTATTTTCAACACCAAATATTTCTCGACCGCAACCACATAGGATAGACAGATGAACAGACAGGCAGGACGACAGATAGATAAGACGACTGCGTTATTTTTAAGTATACCCTTGTTAATATGGTAAAGGATGGCGTGGAGTGGTTGATACTAAAACTTGAAAATATTGGCTCAACATCCAGCTTTAAATACAACCTTTAGTATTAATTTGTTAGTTAATATAGTCTTTGTCTTCCCCCCGGGGGCATGTTACATTGGCGCCTAGGTGTTATTGCAATCCCGGGGTTTAAAGAGGTGGCAAATACCTCCAGTCTGGCCGGGACTGAAAAATTGGTTACAGTCTAAGTACTACTTGGCTTAGTCCTTGCATAGATTGACATAGGAATGATCAGAACACCGCATAATCTGGTACTACGGGTGGCCAGTTGCCCGCAGGACTTTGTCCTGGCTGATCAGTTGGTTGAGGTTCCTTTGGGATACACGTATTCGCTGATCCCAAATTCGCGGATGAGTAAGTGGCGGTTAAAAGACTGATGCATGATAAAGTCAATATTTCGGGATAAGTTCGGGGCTGTTGCCGAATACAACAGATACCCCACAGAGGAGTGACTGTGGGACTAAGCATTGGAAATGAGTTGGTATTAATTGTATATGATACGGGATGTAATTGAGGTTCGACGGGCCTTACCCCACCCGATGAAAAGGACCACCGTGAGATAAGGCCGTCAGGGCAGGTGCTCACGTTTAAACTCTCGATAGTCATAGTGTTCGTCTATCTATATATGTAACACCCTGTATTTTTATAATATGTCAACATATAATAAGATCACATTGATGATGTGTTGCTGTCAAGAAAAAAAAAATACATAAAATAAAAGAACCTGCTAAATCGTTTAATATTTCACCAATATATAAAACCTTCAGCAAACATACACGTATTTCAGGGGACTTATAACGCCAAAAACATCGACAGACGTCGTCATATTAAAGTGCTTTTCTTACAAAACAGTGTGACATAAAAATCTTAAAATCATTTTAATAGAAAAAACACTTTTTCTTCTTATTTATTTGCACAAAAAAAAGAACTTTTAATGTTCCTCTTTAATTGGTTAAATCATTCACACAAGTTTTTAATTTCTTTCAATTCATTCAAACTGTATGTTTGTAGGAACTAATAATTTTCACATTGTTTCTATTTTATTATACTAAGTATTAATATTTTTTTTCTTGTTAACAGCAACTAAGTGCATCTGACATTAAGTTCATGACTTTCTTTTTCCTTCCATTTTCTTTTTCTTTTTTGCATTTTAGCGATGTGTTAAGTATAAAGAAAATAGCATAATAAACTATATATTTAAATGCAAAGAAATATTATACAATTTTTGCATCGCTATATAGACGCTATTAGTAAAATGAAATTAAATGGAATCTTGTATATTGCACTTCATCTTCAAAAACAGACATAATTGGACTAATTTTGAGAAAAAAAAGTACATGAACATAGTTGATTTTTTGAGAGCTATAAATGGTTATTAAATAATTATAATGAACTAATCGTAATAGGATCTAAGAAAAAACTAAAAATAACTTAACACGCCAAATCACAAAAACCTAAACATTTCCATATATATCTATATATAAATTAAACTTTGTATTTTTTCTTACCTTATGTAACCTTATGCAGAATATTAAGAATTTGCATATAATCATTAGTAAATAAAATAAACCCTTAAAAAGGAAACAACTCACATTTACCGCTGAAAATCCTTCCAATACATTAGTTTTGAGCTAGAATTAATATGAATTTCCTATTTGTATTTATATGAGAATGTTATTTTGAGGGGACTAAAATAATAAGAACATTACGGCACAAGATACGTGTATGAAAATCATTCACTTAACTTTTAATTACATTTACCGTTTAAGTTACACTTTGTCTATGTGCATTCATCCTTGTCATAAATCGTATCATCGTCACAGACATAAACACCGACATCCACATCTCAACATCATCATCACCAGTACCGCATCCATTTAACATTTGTATTTCCTATTTATTGGATAAATGTGTATGTGTGAATGTAAGTGAAAACATTTTTGGTTGATAAAATCACAAAAATATTCCGAAAAACTGAAAACCTTGTAAATGTATCAACGAAGACGACTGACTCTAACTGTGTAAAGTGGAAGGAGCTGATTGTATGTTTAGCTGGTATGTGGTTAATGTTGATTAAAAATGCATGAAGGAGTCGTTATGTTGGAATGACACGATGGTTGGGACTGACAAAATATTTGTCAGAAAGACACAGCTGGCTTTGGTTTTATGGCATGAATAGACGATGACATTTTATTATTAAGAAAATGCACACAATAAGGTAGATATTTTTAGCAGATTATTGATGTTGTAATTATACCTAAATTGCGGAATTATTGCTGGCAAGCAAATTTTTCATGTTATAGTTGTTAGCACAGTTATTAGAAAGGAAATGAAAGTAATTTCAAACAGATATTTTGTCTAAATATAACTAACTAAATAACTAACTAACTAATAACTAACTAAATAACTAACTAACTAACTAACTAACTAACTAACTAACTTACTAACGTACTAACTTACTAACTTACTAACTTACTAACTTACTAACTAACTAACTTACTAACTTACTAACTTACTAACTTACTAACTTACTAACTTACTAACTTACTAACTTACTAACTTACTAACTTACTAACTTACTAACTTACTAACTTACTAACTTACTAACTTACTAACTTACTAACTTACTAACTTACTAACTTACTAACTTACTAACTTACTAACTTACTAACTTACTAACTTACTAACTTACTAACTAATTAACTGACTAACTTACTAACTAACTAACAAACTAAATAACTTACTAATTAACTAAGTAATTTACTATTTTTACTTATATTCGCTTCTTTATATTCATATTTTGTATGAAAAGTTTTCGGTTTTGGGAGGGGAAATTTCCTTTTTTTCCACCCCTTGGATCCGCGCCTGCTCTTGTTATTACTTTGTAGAAAGTATAGTCATGTTTTAATGGAACGTTTATCGACATTAACTGAGTACGGATGTCATCAAGTGTGTGTTTCCTTCTGTACTCTTCTCCTGAAATCATCCTCAATTCAAAGCCTTTTTAAAAGAAGTTGTAGTAAATTGGAAAATGAGCGAATTAGTAGAATATTATTGGCTATGACTTGTGTGAATACCTAGACTCCAAGGCTAAGCTTGCCAATAGCAATGGTATAGTTTTGTTTGCCAAACATATTACCGACCTTGTTTTTTCCCCGATTTTAAAGAGTTTTGAGGGAAAACAAGATATCGAAGTAAAATAAAAGTTCATTAAGGTTGTTGTTTAAATGTTGTCCTGAATGAAATCATAGAACACTCTTTTTGTGATTTGATTCTTAACATCATTTTGATACAAACTTTCCATTTCTGTTTCTATGACCCTTTCATTTATATTATTATTATTTAAATTGAACACTTTTTTGTTTGGCATTTAATCCATTAAAACTTTAACAATTTCAACTAATTCGAATGTTAATAAAATTTATAAATAATTGTGTTTAAAAGTATATTTATTTAATAATGTGCTTTCCACTTATCATTTGTGTCCTTTTAATTAAATTAATCTTTTAGTTGCTGCATATGTATATGGTGATCATAACAAAAACTTATTTAATTGCATTAAATTGCAAAACAAAAAAAAACTTTTAAAAATTAGGTTAACATACACTTTCACATTCTGTTGATGACAAGGAATTAACCCAGCAGGTTTTAGAAAATGCCTAATAAAACTTTTTTGGATAATATTAACAAATTTTTTTTTAAATTTTGATTTGTTGAATATTTAACACGTTACAAGTAATCAAGCTTGGAGTCAGTAGTCAGTTCTCAAGACAATTAAATATTACACTTATACAAATGTATATCAAAATCATTGTTACCTTTTGTAAGCTCATACATGTACTTGAAATCATAAGTACGCCATAAGTCTCACATAGCACCGCTGGGATTTTTTTTGATGGCCATTTAAAATTGTTCTGCTGTACGAAAATAAATTGAATTATGCGAGGTGTTAATAATGCATTTTTATTGTTGTACACAAAAAGCCAAGAAAACCAACAACAACATTTACAGCAACAAAAGGAATGTGAAAACTGAAAATGAATTCTCTTTATACTTGTCGTATCATCGTTTCAAACGTAAAGAACAATCTCAATTGTTTTACTTCTTTTTTTGCATTCCACTTTTTGTAAAGTTCTTCTAATTCTTATTCGCATATTCCATTTAGAAAGAAATGAATAGAAGTTGACTAGACTGGTCTAACTGGTACAGTGGTGAGTTTTGAAAGTAGCAAGGATTTTTTTTGGGGAAAAAATACTTTTACCAGAATCTCTTGTGGGGAAATGTTAATGCGTGTTATATTTAAATATTTAAAAATCTACTTTTATCTGTTAGGAAAAACTTTTTTTGTTCCACTATAAGCACTGCTTATTATATCAATTTAATCTGTAGAGCTCATTAATTAAAATTCTGGCTTAAGTTGGTGCTGATGATGACGTTGTTGGTGTCCGTGGTTTCTATTCATATCTTATGCTTAAACGACAATATACCCATCATGTAGTCATACTATCTGCCTTTTTGATTGTCTGTTTGTCTTTACAAACATTTATGCTTTTATTGGATTCTATATGTTTCGTTTGCTCAAACTTGGGATAAAATTTATTTTTTCATTCGTTTTTTGGTTTATTTTTCTGCTTAGAAGGAGTGTTTTTGTCTTTACTTCGAGTTTAATTTTTATGCATTCAAGCCCTTCTTTACCCCTCTTAATCTTTTTTGTGTAACAAGAAATAATTTTACTTTTACCATACTTTAACTACATGTACAAATACAAAGTGTTTTTAGAATTTATTTTAATGTTTTGCTAAAGAGGAATTTTCATAGTAAGAAATCGTTTAAATAGGTAGATAGATAGATAGATAGATAGATAGATAGATAGATAGATAGATAGATAGATAGATAGATAGACAGATAGATAGATAGATAGATAGATAGATAGATAGATAGATAGATAGATAGATAGATAGATAGATAGATAGATAGATAGATAGGTAGATAGATAGATAGATAGATAGATAGATAGATAGATAGATAGATAGATAGATAGATAGATAGATAGATAGATAGATAGATAGATAGATAGATAGATAGATAGATAGATAGATAGATAGATAGATAGATAGATAGATAGATAGATAGATAGATAGATAGATAGATAGATAGATAGATAGATAGATAGATAGATAGATTAATATCGCCAGTGTTTGTGTAAATTCTGCGTATAATTAACATTTGTCATAATTATAAATAATTAACACGTATACGCACAGGTGCCTTAAATAAGGGCGTGTAACTTTAGAATGCCATTTCCATTAGAATTTAGTTAGTTAGTTAGTTAGTTAGTTAGGTATTACTCCATTCTCAAAATATTACGAATATATATGGAACATGCCACATTTTCATATTTCAACTCGATCATTTAGATGTCTCACGTTCTGCTGTGGTTACTAGCCATGGTATTCAATTTGAGCAAAATTCACACACTCTTTATATAAATACATATTTTGCTCATACCGAGGAAAACATAAAATGAATGTTGTAATTGTATGTTTGCTGCCAGTTCATCCGTCCATCCATCCGTCTGTCTGTCCATTCTTACTTACATTTTATTTCTATGCATGTCCTTCAGTCTGTTTTTATGTGATTGTATGACTTGGTACATTTGTGTGTTCGTATTAATTTAACAGAATTTCTTATTTCTTTTCCGTTGCTTTTGTTTTTGTTAATTTTCATTTTATCACTCATTCATTTTGCAAAAAAAAAAAAAAAATCCATTTATTTTTTTATACAAAATTTTCGGAATTTTTCTTGTTCGTTACGGATATTCTAGCTTCCGAGGGTAATTAATTCAAGTACTCGTCTGTTTTAAACGACTTACATGTAGGATTACAATTAGACAATCTTGTTCGTTTACACTATTTACAAATGGATGGCATTGTGGTTAAACATTTCGTTCTTCATTCAGTATTCTTTCGTTTTCATTTTCTGTGGAAACCATCAACATCAGCCTTCTTTGCAGGGGGTGGAACAGTAGTAGCAAGTTGTTTGCTTTTAGATTTTTTCTTATTTATATTGTTCCTTTATAGGAAAGCTGGTTATATGGTTACCATGGTTAAAAGCAGTATTTTATCTGTTTGCATATTCATATACGAGTAAATTCTCATGCATTCGTTATCTATATACATTTTTGCTCGTATCGCTGCTGTTTTTTATACAGTTTTTTGCTTTTAATCGTTGGTTAAGGCAAAGAATTAGCACATTTTTCCTGATTTCCTGTAACAAAATAAATTAAAAATAGAAAAAATTTAATGTTTTACATGCTTGCATACGAAAAAAAATACGAAATTTATGTAAAAATGCAAATTTTCTATGTAATTCATTGTTTGCTGCATAAATGTAAAGAAAAACTAAACAAACATGTGGAAATTGTGAATGAAAAGACTTAAATACTTTTATCGTGCCAATGTGTAAGAATAATCAAAAGTTTTTTGTTTTTTTTTTTCTTAATTTATAAATAAAAATTTAGTTTTAATAATGATTATTTGTATATATGTATGTATAAAATAATTTATTTTCTTAAATATTTTATATCTGTATTTATGTTTTATTTCCGCATGCGGAATTTTTTTAGGTCACCTTATTGGCATAACAAATTATTGTTATTATTTGCAGCTTTATTTTAATTACAAAACAGAAAAATATATATATGAAAAAATATCTTTAACAACATCTATTCTCCCGTCTCATTCGTTTGTTTGACTAACGTTTGTAAATCTTTAAAACCTGGAAAAATATATTAAAACACAGATTGTCGTTGTTTTGATATATAATAATATAATATAACACAAATAAAAGTGGCCAAGTCCGACTTTGTTATATCTTATACTAGTATACTAGTATTAATCAGTTTTTTAAAATACTATACGATAGCTACGACAGACGAGACAGATCCGACAGATCAGATAGATCCGACAGACCAAACAGACCAAACAGATCAGACAGACCAGACAGACCAAACAGAGCAGACAGACCAGACAGACCAGACAGACCAGACAGACCAGACAGAACAGACAGACCAGACAGACCAGACAGACCAGACAGACCAGACAGACTAGACAGACCAGACAGACCAGACAGACCAGACAGACCAGACAGACCAGACAGACCAGACAGACCAGACAGACCAGACAGACCAGACAGACCAGACAGACCAGACAGACCAGACAGACCAGACAGACCAGACAGACCAGACAGACCAGACAGACCAGACAGACCAGACAGACCAGACAGACCAGACAGACCAGACAGACCAGACAGACCAGACAGACCAGACAGACCAGACAGACCAGACAGACCAGACAGACCAGACAGACCAGACAGACCAGACAGACCAGACAGACCAGACAGACCAGACCAGACAGACAGACAGACCAGACAGACCAGACAGACCAGACAGACCAGACAGACCAGACAGACCAGACAGACCAGACAGACCAGACAGACCAGACAGACCAGACAGACCAGACAGACAGACAGACCAGACAGACCAGACAGACCAGACAGACCAGACAGACCAGACAGACCAGACAGACCAGACAGACCAGACAGACCAGACAGACCAGACAGACCAGACAGACCAGACAGACCAGACAGACCAGACAGACCAGACAGACAGACAGACCAGACAGACCAGACAGACCAGACAGACCAGACAGACCAGACAGACCAGACAGACCAGACAGACCAGACAGACCAGACAGACCAGACAGACCAGACAGACCAGACAGACCAGACAGACCAGACAGACCAGACAGACCAGACAGACCAGACGGACCAGACAGACCAGACAGACCAGACAGACCAGACAGACCAGACAGACCAGACAGACCAGACAGATCAGACAGATCAGACAGATCAGACAGACCAGACAGACCAGACAGACCAGACAGACCAGACAGACCAGACAGACCAGACAGACCAGACAGACCAGACAGACCAGACAGACCAGACCAGACAGACAGACCAGACAGACCAGACAGACCAGACAGACCAGACAGACCAGACAGACCAGACAGACCAGACAGACCAGACAGACCAGACAGACCAGACAGACCAGACAGACCAGACAGACCAGACAGACCAGACAGACCAGACAGACCAGACAGACCAGACAGACCAGACAGACCAGACAGACCAGACAGACCAGACAGACCAGACAGACCAGACAGACCAGACAGACCAGACAGACCAGACAGACCAGACAGACCAGACACACCAGACAGACCAGACAGACAAGATAGACAAGACAGACAAGACAGACAAGACAGACAAGACAGACAAGACAGACAAGACAGACGACAGACAAGACAGACAAGACAGACAAGACAGACAAGACAGACAAGACAGACAAGACAGACAAGACAGACAAGACAGACAAGACAGACAAGACAGACAAGACAGACAAGACAGACAAGACAGACAAGACAGACAAGACAGACAAGACAGACAAGACAGACAAGACAGACAAGACAGACCAGACAGACCAGACAAACCAGACAGACCAGACAGACACAGACATATGTAAACACCATGTTAACCGTACTGATGTAGGGTATTTAAAAATGTCGGAAAAAAGTGTAACGTAACAGTTGTGTGCCAAAAACGACATGTGCAACTTTTAGATTAAAGGAAAGAAAATGAACGAAAAATATTGGGAAAAAAGTAAAAAAACTAAACAAAACATACGGAAATCAAAGAGAAACTGGTTCAATGAAATGTAGAAAAAGATGGCGTTTATTTGTTGTACTTATATAAGTATACATAATACAATAAAAACAAAAAGTCTCATATGGTCACTTTGGCAGAGATACAAACATAAGTATTTTTATACAGATAAACAGTTATTTGAAACTACTCTCGATAATACTCTTATTTATAAATGCACACATACACTTACGTGAAGTAAAATGTTTTTTGTATTAAGGGTTTTACATTTGTGTACTTTTTTTGGGTATTTTTGTAAGAATTACCGTTAAAGAGGAAGAAAAGTGTTTGTAAGTTGTAGGAACAACTCGTCATTCTATCGAATTATTGCTCATAGGTCTCTTAAAGAATGTGTTTTTTTTTTAAGATAATATGGAAGGACTAAAATGAAAAAAAAAAAAATTATACCCTACACCACTATAGTGTGGAGGGTATTATACATTTGTGTTGATGTTTGTAATATGAAAATTTATTACTTGTCACGATTACAATTTTTTTTCAGAAATTTAATTAAAATTATAATCTTCTGAATAATGTTTTCCCAAATGTTTATAATGCGAACCCTATTTGTATCACTTGTGCACTTAACTACTATATCCTCATGTATGTACATATAAACATGCATACATATAAATGGATATGCCCTCTGTTGTTAAGCTCGTATGTCAAAAATGGTCAACACTTAATTTCCTTTTTATGGTCGCATTTGAGCTGGGACATGTTTATGTTTTCTGTTGCTGCCTTTCTTTCCTTTTATACATTATTTTTTTTGTTTGTTGTTTTATTCTATGTTGGTTTTCACATTTTTATATTTGTTTTTTTTCTATTTTTCAAAAAGATATTTTATAGATTATGAAAATCCTTAGGTTTGTAAGAAATATGCAGAAATATATTGTGTATATGAATGTATACTAAGTTATGTATATATTTTCTGGTTCTGGGATTACTTACAAATTTTGCTATTAAAGTTAAGTTTAAGTAATTTTATAATAGTTTGCTAAATTATAATAAATTTTTCAATGGTTTTGACTTAAAAAACTTTAAAGTAATTATTAATTATTTACGCTTGTATTACATTCTAATACTTAACTTCCACATGAATTATAAATTTGGTAAAAAAAAAATAAACTTTTTCTTGAAAATTGCTTATTTATAGCTTACTTGTAAGCAGTTGGTTTAAAAATATTTATTTTAAATTTTATTTGTAAGCATTTAAATCCATTACAATTTTGTTGAGCAAAATCTGTTAAACTTATTAATTTTTTTATTTTCCTGTCTAAAAAATTACTTTTAAATAAGTATGTGGAATGAGCAATGCTGTGTGTGTATATATGTCATTTAGTAAATCTAAAGTGTGCTTGTTGGATTAATTTTGTATAGATCCTTTAAGATGTCACTTGTTATTGTGGTTATTTTACTTGTGTAAAAATTGGATTTGTCACCTTTTGTTGTTACAACATTATGTTCACATACTAACCTATATACGTATATACATACATATCGTCAACTGAAATGCAAAAAGGCGTAACAACCAGAAAAATTTAAGATCGACTCTTGAATTGAAAATGGTTCACTGCATCAAAATACGAGTTGTTGCAAAATTTTACAAAAACTCCGAAAAGGGCATAACAACGAATTAAATATCTTTTACAAGTCAGGAAGACCTAAAAGAACTACATAATAGATTATGTCTGGCGGTACAGTCATATTCAAATGTTTTTATTAATGTTGGAATATAAATTTTATACAAAGATTGCGTTTTTATAACAACAATAATTTTCACTTTATTTAGTTTTATGTATCTCCTGTAAATTTTTTAAAAGTATTTTTACGTCCTTTTGCCTTCCAGGTAATGATATATATATTAAATAATACAAGTGTATACTATATATGAATATGTTTGTATGGTATGGTATACATCTTTTGTTAGTTGGTTACTCTTTCTTCTTAAAATCGATTTACATTATACACATTATCTGTACAAATTTACCTGTAGAGCAGACCAATAGTTCGAATCTCATAATCTGATGCCACACCTCTTTTTACGCCTACTTTATATTATTATCCTGCATACTTTGTATGTGTGAAAGATAAGTTATTTCACTGTATTCATCCAGTTTTCGTGCACTTTGTTACAGTTCTTGAGCTGTGTAATTTTGTAACTTTTCTGCACCGTTGCTCAACTTCCGGCAACAGCACCTAGAAACGTAGCTGTTAGATCGAAATACAAATCCATCAAATTTGTTCTTACTCGCAGAGAAAACACTGTGGTAAATCTAGTATGAACAGAGTTTTCTCTGAACATACCTGGACAAGAAAGAACAATGGTGTAAGATACCTTTCATTCATCATCATTCAACCCAGCGCACTTCTCATCCATCCGACTTACTCACTAAAGGTATACGTCCCGAATTCTCATACATTCATTCATCCTGTATTTTATATATTTAACACGAACTCTTTCTTAACGCTTAGACCCACAATCACTCCTCTGTAAGGTATTTGTTGTAATTTGGCACCAAACTTATCCCGAAACATAGGCTTTACCATGCATCAGTGAATTCCGAAGGAACCTCAACCAAGTGGCAAGACAGGACAAGTCAAGCGGGTAACTGATCACCCGTAGTACCAGATTAGATGGTTTTATTGTTCGACCTCATGTCAAATCATTACAAGGTCAAATCATTACAAAGTCTGAGGAATAAAGGGACTAGTGATTTCCCTTTATTTCGTAGGACCTCTTAACCCCGGGAGTGCAATACAACGAGATAAGGGTCGTTTAACAAAGAAACATGCCCCGGGGAGTAATCATCCTGTATCACACAAAAGTACCAAACTTATTCATAGTTATGGACACTGATGCACAGTGAATTTAAACCACAATCAACATGTACTTCTTTGATGAACCTCTCCAATAACCGGGACAAAAAAATCCAAAATTCTTACTTTCTAGAAGAAGGCACTAGAAGCACCTCCGTTCCAACATGAGGGTCTTTAATCAAGATAACATGCCCTGAGAGAACATCCCAACAAAATCTTTACTTACCCGGTAAGCAGGCAAGTAATATTGGAGAAAAGTGTAAGAAGTCTATCTAGATAATGCTTTCTACACAAATGCAAATATCAATAATTCTTTAAAAATTTTCTAACATCGACCAGGTTTAGAACCACACACTAATTCCTTATTGGAGACATGCTATAGACATCTGGCTACAAATCCAACGACCACTTATTACCAAGTAATGTATGGAATAATTACATTACCTACAATGCTCAAAACCAATATTTGAAAGTATTTATATGTGATAAAGAGACTGTTCAGTCGATTTAGCTCATTTTCAATGACAGGTTCTAGTTATAGAAACAAATATTTTTTAAAACTGTCGGGTTCGAAATCTCATATATTTTTATAACTTATCATGTCAATTTATGTAATTTATTTAGTGTGTATTATTTGATTTAAATGTATACATACGTTTATAAATCTATATTTATGTAGTTATCAAATAAAAACATTGTGTCTGTATTTACTTAACTGTAAATGTTTTGTATATTTAAGGATAATATGTATTTAAAATAGGCTTGACCTTTTTCTTCGAGTGTTATTTATTATGTTATTATTGATGCTTTTTCTATACATATGTATGTATATATTTATTTATACTTGAAAATATTAAATATTAACCAGTAATGACAAGTTAAACCACAAACTTATTATGGTATTTATGATGGTGTTAAAATATAAAATTTAAAATACACTTATATATAGATATAAATATTGAATATATAAAACTAGTATTTAACAAGTATGAATTTATAGTCGGACATTGCCGACCATATGATACCCTACACTAGTCAGTATGTTAAAATTGTGGATTTTTTTTTACATAAAGCATTTACTTTATTTGATTGTGAATTTTTTTACTTATTGTTGACAAAAAAGAGATTTTCTACAAGAGGGGCCCATAGGGGAGAAGGGGTAAATATGGGCCTATCCTTATATATTTTGGTAAATGAATTTAGTCTACTTCAAAGTCATTTATGTAGATTTTGATCGTTTTATTAGTAATTATAAGTTAATTGTGACCTTCAAATCATTTTCTGAAGGGAAGTTTGTATGGGGGCTAGGGTCAAATGAGGCCCGATCTCTATGAAAATTAGTATTGCCATTTATTGATCTATAAAACTATTTTTTTTTTTTTGATTTTTGTTATAATGTCAACAAAAACATTTAACGTAATTGTGAGCTTAAAGGCCCGATTCGGGGGGTACGGTTGTATGGGGGCTAGGAGAAATAATGGGCCGATTTCAACCATTTTCAATAGCGTTCGTCCTTGAACCAAAAAAAGTACTTGCCAAATTTCATCAAATTATCTTGAAAATTGCGACCTGCAGCGTGCGCACAAGGTTTACATGGACACACAGACAGACGGATGGACGGACGGATGGATGGATGGACATAGTTAAATCGGCTCAGAAAGTGATTCTGAGCCGATTGGTATACTTTAAGATGGGTCTAGGACCAATATTTTTGAGTGTTACAAACTTCAGCACAAACACATAATACCCTCCCGGCTATAATGGTGTAGGGTATAAAAATATGATATATAGACTATAAATATGTATTATTTAAAAACAAAAATTTTACTAAAAATAATTTGATATCTTTTAGACATAATTTCTGTAGTACTACTATACTCTGTAATAAAATCCTTAACTATTAAATTAATTTTATTTTCTTAAAATATTGTCGCATATGTCTCCTCAATATCTTACTATCATTATATGTATATGAAGCTAACATTTTTTTTTGCAATTATTTCATTAAAGTTCATTTGTTGCCATTTATCTTTTAATTACCTGTTTACTTAATTTGTTAGAATTCTAAGGTAATTTCTAGCAATGACTTTGACATTAATATCCATTTCAAATCTTCATCTATGTATGTTTGTATATATACACCATACATACAATTGTGTTGTAATTGCAAGAATTGTGATGTATTACATATATTACATACATTCTACTTTCAAACTGCTACATATTGCTATTTATATGAAATAAGATGTTGGAAAAACAGAGGAAATATTTCTACAAGTGAACAAGTGCACGAACAGGTGTGAAAATTCCCAAGAGTTCAATAAAACTTAAATAAATTATTAGATATATACTATAGAAGAAGACTTACGTTTTGTATGTAATTACAATTATAGTTTTATGTTCGGAGTAATAATACACAAAATGTGGGTTGTGTGAGAAAGTTTTGGAAAAAATTTTTGTTTAAATATCACTGGCCTCAGTTGGGTACCTGTATAAGATGTGACAAACGAAAATCCTTTTTAACTTATCGCATATAACTCGCACATTCCTTTAAGTCATTGACAGAAAGTTTTTTCCTATGCTCATTTCCGTAGGAACTAAGGTGACGACTTATTTTACGGCTCAAATTGAAAATCATGTGAATATTTCTGAGTATTGTTTAAGTTTAAAAGTAAATTATACACAGGTTAGTTTGTCATGTTACTTAGATGTCAATTCGATAGGCCGAAATTTTGATCTCATTGCTAAATAATTTGATGCATAAAGTGCAGCAGAAATATGAATTTTGATACGAAAGTCCAAAAATTGGATGCTGTCAAACTCAGCAGCAACTTGTCACTATTTAAGCAAAATTTCAAAGTTTTGTTTTACTAAATTATTTCTAAAAAGTCATGTAGATTAGTTACCATTCAAATTGAAGCCGAAAGTTGTTGGAATACGATTTTGCAGGACCTTAATTTTTACACCAAATTTTTACTTGTATTAAAAAATGGATTCATAACTACCAATATTTGCACCGTAACTTTACCTTTGTTGAAAAATGGATCTATTACAATAGCCCAGTTAAATCGATAAATGTTTTATTCCAGCACTTAGGGGATGAGCCCTACTTGTGCAGTACATTGTGTTGGATTTAGGAAAATAGGTTGTTGGAGGGGGAATAGAGGAGGTATTGTTTGGGGAAATTTTATTTAAATTTTACATCGAAATTGGCAGGGAATACTTCTGCAGAAGAATAAATATTCTTCATAATATGTTGTGTTGTCAACTGGCCAATTGACCACAAATGGTTGTGTTCTTGATGAAAGTCCTGTGTTGCCCAAAAATATGCGGGTATTTGGAACAAGTTCCCTAATTTCAGAAGAGTGTGTTCTTCATTGTGATATCAATGCGATGTTGAGTCGGTGCTCTAGTGAATCAATAGCGTTGTATACCTTACTGACACCGATAAGAACCTTCGATCTTTTCAGTACGCGGTAGAGTAGCTTCAAAATAGACTTTGAAGCTCCAGCTCATATGAGAATTGTATTCCATTTTCATTTCTTTCATATTTTATCTCATTGTCCTCTAAGGGGCTTGGTCTATAATTGAATGAATATAAATAGTAGATATTGCTGTCATCGGCAAAAAAGTTAGTAGAGTTGGTAGTTTGAAGATCGTGTATAGAAGATCGTTTATAAAAATAAGGAATAGAGTAGGGGAAGGAACGGAACCTTGCAGTAGACCTGAATTAATCTTGAACTCTGATGAGATCCAATCTAAAACAACTCGTATAGTGCAATATCTGAGAAAACTCGAAATAAACCGAGAAAAATTATTACCGACACCAACAGCAATTAGTTTTGTTATAAGTGCATCACGCCACACTCTAGCAAACGCCTTTGAAACATCTGGAGTCAACACTTTACTTTCGCCAAAACAGTAAATGGAATGACACAATTTCTTCGAAAGGAATGCCAGTAGGATCGGCCGTAAAGCGACTATTACATAAGCCAAAGTCCATTTGTTGGACTCCAAACATTTGAAAAGATCGAAGTTAACTATACTTTCCTTAAGCTTTGGAAAGTGCAAAACAAGTTGCTATTGAGCGATAGATTTCTGGATTACAAGCCACTCCTTTTCTAGGCTTAATTTATGTTTTATTGCTCTTCAGGAATGGGCAATTTTTCATTGGTATGGAATGCACAGATATCTCAATGCATAAACCCTTTTAAGTTTCATCTACATATATAAACTTACTTTTGTTTATTTAAATTTTTTGAGAAATTTCTTCAACAACTTTTTCCCCTTTCCAATATAATATATAAATAGTCTCCGACATCTTTAAATTTTATCTACGACATAAAGGAAGTCTACTATATTATTTAGATAATGCAAGTATTTACTTCTTGCATTACACTTTACAGTTGAATTATGTGTGTAGTTTGATTCCGTACAGTTCATTGCATAGAAGTTGTATAGGAATACTATTTACAACTAGTATTTCGTTGTATTTATCCTGCTGTTCTCTTCTCGTCTAAGAAATAATTAAGATTTACTATCAAAAAATAAATTTTTAACCAAGTAACTTAAATGTACTACGTAGAGGAATTATAGACAAATGTATTTTGTGTGTTTTGATACCCTACTTTAGTATAGTGGAATAGTATTATACGTTTCTGCATATTTTGAAACATAGAAATATCTGAATAAATTTGTTAGTTTTTTGGACCATTTTTAAAATAATTCCAAAAAATGTCTTATCAAGAAGAATTCTAAAAATATAAAATTCTTTGAAATTGGTACAAAATAATTTCTTAACTTCTATAAAGGTATTGAACGCCTTTCTCTGAAAATCATAGTTATAGAGTATTATTATAATCATATATGACCGTGTTTAATTTGTGCGTAATTTCAAACTAACTTGTCTATGTCATTCCTTTTGTCTATTTGTCTGCTGTCTGTCTGTCTGTCTGTCTGTCTGTCTGTATGTCTATCCTTGTTGTATTCAACTAGAAACCTCAAATATTTGCAATCATGTGTATCATAGAAATTTTCATAAAATAAATTAAGTCAACTTAAATACAAAGAGAATTATAGAGAGTAAAGCAGATAATAAAAACAAATACATTTTCATGTTCATATTTAAATGGATGTTTAAAGGTAAATTTAAATTACGTTTTTATACACTACACAACCATAGTGGGCAGAGTATTATGCGTTTGTGCTGATGTTTGTAACATTCAGAAATATTGGTCCTACATCCACTTTAAAGTATACCAATCGGCTCAGAAACACTTGCGTCGATTTCGCTATGTCCGTCCGTCCCTGTATCTGTATGTGTGTATATAGCTTGTGCGCGCTACAAGTCACAATTTTAAAGATAATTTGATGAATTTTAGCACATACTCTTTTTGATAAAGAATATTGAAAATCGTTAAAATTGGTCCATTTTTTCGTCTAATCCCCATACAATCATACCCCCCTGAATAGGGCTTTTGGGCTTATAATTATCTTAAATGTTTTAGTATGTTAGCAAAAGTGGGACTTAGTTTTATAGAAGTTTAAAGATGTTGCTGATTTGTACAATGGTCGTGTCTCATCTGACATCCATACAAACTACAGGTCGCTATTTTAAAGATAATTTAATAAAATTTGGTATATTATCTTCTTTCTATTCTCAGGCATTAAGCCCATACAAAATGGTCAGGATCGGTCTATTATTTCACAATTGAATCCCTGAAAAGGGCATGTAATCCTTGTATTCAAACTGCAGGTCTCAATATTTAAGTAATTCAATGAAATTTGGCACATGATCTTCTATGGTACTGTAGACGAAGCCTATTAACATAGGTCCAATTATTTCACCTAGCCCCCATATAACTGAACCCGCCAAATAGGGCTTTTAAGTTCATAGTTATGTTTAATGTACTGGTATCTCGGCAAAAAGTTGCAAAACCAAGTTCTAAAGTGACCCTCAGAAATTTTATAATTATAGGACCTCATTTGATCCTAGCCCCTATAAAAAGCTCAATTCAAAATTTTACTTAAATATCCCAATTTTATTCAACAATAAATGGCTTAAGTATATCTGAGGTAAGGTACAACTCAAATGCTTTACTATGAAAACTAAATCACACTTTATTTTTGTAACAGGTGTAGGGCATTATACGGTCGGCCTTGCCCTACTATAATATCTCACTTGTTTTTCATTTAAAGTATTTTTTTGTGTATAGTTTTCCGTGTGACCAAATCAATTTGAAAATCATTAAAGTGGAAATTGCAAGATTATAAATTTTATTTTAAACAAATATTTCTAACAACGTTTTGTTTAAAAATTAGTGCATAATAACCAAAATAGTAACTAAATAGATTGTGTAGTAAGTTAATTTTAATATTATAGATATTTTTGGAGCTATGTATTTGTTAAACTTGTATGAGCCAAATGATAGATTTTCATCAGATGTATTAATTTATTTCAAAAAGTGGTCGTTCAATTCATGTGTTATCACAATGCGGATCACTTCACCACCTTTTTAACTTATATCTTGAGTTATTTTTTAATGGACAATTTTTTCTAATATTTTCTATTGTTTTCTACGAAATTTTTTCTTTATATTTCTTTAAAGGTTTTGTTGTTGTCTTACTTCTATGGTTTTTATATGTATATGTTTTTATATACATATATTAAATAATCATTTGAAATCCCTGGTTATTATTTTTGTTTAAATCAAAACCTTAAACACTTGACAACATCAATATCAATTGATTTGTGGGATTTGAAATTTTTATTTGATTGTATTGATTGCTGTAAACTTAAATCCACTCTTGAGACATTAATATTTGACTCATTGTATTATGAAGAAGAAAATGCAATAGGATATTTTATTTGTGTTGGCAGAAATTTGATATTTCTTTTTTTGGAAAAAAAAACTTTTATTGTTTAGGTTTTGAACCAAACGTAAGATACACTACACCTGTGGCTTTTCGAATGCCTTTTTTTACAGGCCCAATGTCAAGTGATATTTACAGTATAAATAAGAGCTAGGGTTCTATAGTTGAAACGAAAAGTCGACTTTTCGACCTTTTTCATTTAGTTAAAAGTCGATTTTTCGACTTTTAGCATATTATGAAAAGTCGATTTTTCGACTTTTTTCATTTAATTAAAAGTCGACTTTTAGACTTTTCGACTATAAGTATTTTATAAATAGTCGACTTTTCGACTTTTTTCGACTTTTTCTGACTTTTTTCGACTTTTCGATATTTTCGACTTTTTGACTATTTTCGAATTTTTTCCTATTTTTTTACTTTTTTCGAGTTTTCCGACTATTTTAGAGTTTTTGACTTTTTTCCACTTTTTTAAAATTTTCGACTATTTTTGACTTGTTTCTACAATTTTCGAGTTTTCGACTTTTTCTGAAGATCACGACTGAACGCTGATCAGTATTTATTTAAGTTATTATGTGAATGATAACAGTTAAATGTACACCTACAGGTGATATTGGTTTTTTAACGAATATTATGAAATTATGACAGATTTTCTCATTAGAAACGTTATTTTAGAAAAATTGTTTAGTGAATTTCATATAAAAATGCATTTTTGATTAAAAGTTTTCATTTGTGCTATTTGTTTAAATGGAGCGCTATTAGGAATCAACAGTAGTAGGATTTATTGCAAATCAGAGAAAATGGGAACTATAGATTTTAAAAGCTGATTTTGCATATCCAAAATACTAAATATCCATGGTAATATGTTTCTCTGTATTTCTGTAGTGGAAACTTATACCGAATGCAGCCCCTGGGGGCATGTTACCTTGATGAAACACCCTCATCTTGGTGTTATTGCAATTCCGGGTAAAAAAAGGTGGTTCCAGCACCTCTAGTCTGTCTGGATTATAAACTGGTGATTATCAAATGTATCATCGGTCTTATCGTGCAATGATTTGACATTGGGTCGAACGACAGAACCATAGTAGGCTGCAGAGTTTCAGATTTTATCTTGTGGTTAAACCCAAAGTCCTGATGAACGACAAAGTCTATAATATGAGATAAGTTCGGTGCTGTTGTCAATACAAAAGATACCTTAGAGAGCATATGATATGGAAGATTGTAGGGGTATGCTGACCTTAGATAGAGTGTGTGTCCTTGAATGTTCAGAGATTACTCTGTTCATAACATATTTATTACAGTGTATTTTCTACCACTATAAACTTTGGCTTATTTGCTCTTTTCAACTCAACAGATGTCTGTAGGAGAGATCAAGTACATGAGCAAAGTACATGTTTAAAAAGGGCCATCGTTGTATAAGATGCTTAAAGCGGAGTTCTACGTCATCTCATCAGCTCAACCTCATGTTGAAAGACCACCATGAAATGAGTGCAAATGATTAATTTGAAATCAACATTAGACGAAAAAGCGTCTTAAATATGTGACCATATATGAAAGAGTTTAATTCCATTATTAACTATAAAAAGTTATTAAGAAAAAAGTTTCGCTTCATTCGCTGTTAAGACCAGACCTGCTCCGCATAAACATCTATTTTCATTTTAAAATTACAAATGTATTTTCGATCCCTTAAACCGGCACTTTATAGCCTATAATAGATTTAGTTTCTATACCTATTAAGAGTATTAAGTTTCTGTTTTATATCCACTTTGGGCATTTTTTTCTAATAATAACATACAAACATTCATACATGACAAAGTATACGCTTAGTTGTACACTAAAACTTAATCGAAATTAAAAAAAAAAAAAAACACTTTAAAATATAACGACAACTGGTGTCCCTTGGCAGTATCAACATCATCATCGTCGCTAAGTCAACCGTAACAAAATCTATAAAATCAATTGATTTTATATCAAAGTGTAAATGTTTAAGTGTGGGTAAATGTGTGTGTATGAATGTATGTTTTTGTTGTTATCTCTTATAGACTTTATATTAAGAATTTTATTTTATTTATATTTATTTAGGCTTATAGCCAAAGCTAAACACAATAAATCTGTCTCGAACACAGCAAACAAACAACAGCAATGTTACAAACTAAATTTCCAAGACAACAATGAATGTGATTGTGAACGCTGGTAAAGAAGGACCAAGAGAAGTAGAAAAAAATATGGAATAGAAAAAAAGTTAAAATTGCTTGAAATACAAACAATGCAACCTTGTAAAATCAACAACACTTTTCCTGAGACTAAAGTTAAGTTCTTTTAAAGGAGCATAAAAATCTCAACAGTTTTACAGGAAGTCAGTTTTTAAAAAAACATTTTTTAATAATTGAAAGCAGATCACTTATTTGCTAAACTATTAAAGAGTAAATTATCCTTTTTTAAAAAATAAAGCCTAGAATCAGTTCATACTTTCTGGAACAAGCGTATGTGAAATTAACTTGTTAATTAGCTGATTGCGTATCTTAAATTGGTTACTGACACCGCGGCCTGCAGGAATAAACACAATTGGTATGTGTGTATAGAATCTAAGAAAAACAGTGTGAGTGAGTAAAATCTGTTAGTGTGTATTTGAAAGTTACATTTTATTTTGTTGTATGTATTTATTTACACATACATGAGTATTCTTTATTTTTTACATTTTTTACATACTTTTATTCTTGATGCTTTTCAATTTGATTTTTCATTTCCTTTGCAAATGGCGACAATCAAAATAAATACAAATACCAACATACATGCAACATATTGATGTATAGTATCCACATATTCTCTACATAAATAGGTATACATATACTCTCACTTTGTAAGAACTAGAAATTGTTACAAAACCGTTACAATTGCATATGTGTATGTAGGTTGGTTCGTGTGTGTGTTTACTGGAGTGTATGTGTCAATATAACACTTAATTTTTCATGTTGTTGTTGCTTCCTTCTTTCCCCTTCTTTACAGCTGATTTTTCTATAGCTTTTTGTACGTAAGTATTTTAAATTTTGCTACTTCCTCATCCTGTTTGTATATGTTTTCTTTGTCGTCCTTTTTTTAGTCTTCTCTGTTTCTTTTATTTTTGGTGATTGTGTATGTGTCATTGGCAAACGTCACAATACAACTTTCAATTCATTCATTTGATTGTTTGTTATCGTAGTTGTTTGTAAACTGTACGTTTTGTTGTGCATCAAGGCAAAATGTTTATTTCCTCTTTCTTACGCTACGTTGCACATAGTATGCTGCGTGAGTTAGTTGTTGCTGTTGTTTCTGTTAAAATTGATTTCAAATTTGCTACGAGTAGTTTTTTAACAATTGGCCAAAGCAATAAATTGCTAGAAAGGAAAGCACAATTTGATTGGTGTCATTGTAAATTTAGGATAATTTAATGGATATTTAATTAAAATATTATTAAGCATTTTTGCGAAATCTGAAAAATTTTTGTAAAATTATCATAACTTTTGTGGTAGATAACATCTATCCCAAGGTAAAGTTTAATAATACACAATTATCGACTTAATTATGCGTCCAAGGTTAAATACAAAATCTTTTCTTAGCTAATGGTGGTGAAACATGACGAAGTTTGGAGAGCGAAAATAATACGTAAATGGAACAGTGATTCGAATTAACAAGGGGTACAAGTACTTCTAAGTCATACTTGTCAGGGTGTGAAGTGAGAAATATCTTTATCAAGCGCATTATGTTAGTGTCCTTTAGGTCATGGAATATGTGTTGCGTAATTTCTTATTGTGAGTAGTAAATAATGCAAAAAATTGAGTTGTGGAGTTGTACGACTAAAACGGCGAAACGAAAAATAATTGAGAACATTGAATTTTCCAGCAACAATTTAATTGTTGTGACAACTCTCCAGAATTTTCGATATTGAATAAGAAAGGGCATCGAAATTGATACTGTGGTATCTTCAGTTCCCTGGCGGGCTCTTAAAAGTAATGAATATCTTGGGTTTCACATAATGCGTCTATGAAGACAAAAGTTTTGAACAAACAACTACTGCAAGGATACCAGCTTCGTTGAGAATTTATGTGATAGAATTTGTTTTATCACTGTTAGAAGATATTTTCCAGAGTTTCACTGTCCTTACCATATACTTTCCCCTCTTAATACATGTTTTCTTGATGTACGACCCACATCATGGTCTATTGCTATCCCGGGGTAAAGAGGGGCTACCAGTACATCCTCTCAGCTAGTCCTTGGTACTACTGGTAGCTAGTTGCTAACAGGACGGTGTTTTGACAGGAAGGTATAAAGCACAGGTTAAGACTGTGGATTAATAAAATATTGGAATTGCCGATGAAGTTTACTCTAAACCTCTTCAATTTATCATAGAAGGTCCTTGTGGCCAATGAAATAAGTCTGTTAATTAAATATTGAATCGTGTTTCGAACCACCAGTTATGTCCCCTATTGCCAAATAACAGAAGCCATCTCAGTAGTGTGATTGGCGACATTAAGGTTTCTCTTTGCGGTGTTATGTTAAACTTGTTTCATGACTCTTGTTAATATCCAGTGGGGCTACTATGGCAAGTGATTACAGAGCTCAAGTAGTTGAACAAAGTACTAGTGTACAGAACCGGAAATTCCATATACGCAAATTGTCACCGGTGTGTAAAAAGACCACCGTGAAATAAGACCGTTAAGGCAGGTGTTCAGGTAAAGCACTGCGTAATTCATATCCATTCCACATACTCTATATTCATATACAATTTTATATAGTTTTACACGCAATACTGTGTCTCCACCATCATTCCAACCTCATATTTGTTTATTTTGCGCAGATTTCTCATCTTGCCTTTATTAGGGTCACTACATAGATATTATTTCACCTATATGAGGCTACACATTCGTTAAGTTAACTACATCGATCTACATGCCCTTTGAAGCTAATACAATCGACCTGTCTTTGCCAACATTTCACGCTCGTATTAGGGTCACCACATAGAGATTAGTTCACCTATATGAGGCTACACATTCGTCAAGTTTTCTTATTTCAATACAATTTGGACGCATGTACAATTTTATATAGTTGTATCTGTAATCCTGTGTGTCCATCATCATATCACCTTAGATTTGCTCATTTTGTGCAGATTTCTCATCTTGCACTTATTGGGGTCAGCACATAGAGATTAGTTCACCTATATGAGACTGCACATTCGTCAACTTAATTATATCGATCATCCTGCCCGTTGAAGCTAATACATTCGTCCTTTCTTTCCCGAATTTTCCCGAATTAGTTTTCTTATTTTAATCCAATATAAGCGATCATACATCGCGATTTATAGGTGTGTATGAGATTTTTTGGCTTTTCTAATTATTCCTTTTTTTAGGTTTGTAGTATTTTTTAGATATTTAGCCAATTTTCATATGTATATTATAAGCTGTTATTTAAAATCATTTTTAATAATAAAACTTGGATGAAATGTTTGTTTTTTGCAAGGCCTTTAAAATTGTGTCCATTCTGCTATTTTTAGTTTATCAATAAAAACGATAAAACAGCAAGAAGAAAACCAATAACGCAAATAAACCATATTGTTCGAATGGGGTTCGATTTCAATTGATTGCAGTTTTTTCTTGTATCATTATCCTTACAGGCTTCTATTCAAAACTTTATTTTTTCTGATGAACACACTTTTTTCTATACAAGTTGTTGATTTTGTTTTTTTTTCATCTTATAATTCGTTCTTTTTTTGTGAGCATTTCTTTTACATTTATAAAAGAAACGTCTTAATATTGAGTTAGTGTTGATCCTATGAATAGTAAATAATTGAGGTTAGTTTATTTAGTTATTGATCAAAGAAGACCCGAAGGACATTTACAAATACTTTTATATTTTTATATAATTTTTGTTTGATTTTTTTTTGTATTTTTTTCTTATTATTCAAGATGTTGTTTGTTGACACCCACTTACAATCATTCATTGATTTAGTCATACATTTAGGTAGTTGTTGTTTTTAGTTGTGGACAAAAACTTTGTAGAACGAAGAAAAAAAAATTTGTTATATGAAGAGTTGAAAAATCATCACGTACAATTTACGAATGTCAAACACGTTCGTAATGAAAGCGTTTGTCACTTCATATATTGTCATTGTAGTGAGTTTCTTGATGTTGCTTCATTTAGAATTGGAAAAAATTGTAAATCTGATATGTGTGATGGGCAAGTGTTTAGAAAAATATATTTATATAGAATTAAATTCTATTTAAGTTGTAGGCAGGAGAATTTATTTCATACACAGCTACGCAGAAAAGGAATTTTCCAAAAGATAGAAATTATTAAACTTACTTAGATAGTGATGAATAAAGATATGATTTCTATAGTTAATTAAAGTCACTTTGTTAATGACACTCACTTACCTATCACTTGCCATCTTTGAAACTTACGAAAGTTTGTGTTGCTAGTTTAGTTTTCTTTTTAAAGTTTTTTTATCTTAGTCCTTCAATCGATGTAGGCAGACGTGTGGAAATTTGTATTTAATACAATTGAAAAGTGCACATTGATTACTATTTTTTTCCATTTAATCATCAGAATGAAAGAAAAATAAAATAAATAAATTGAATATGGTTGCAATTGTCAGATGTAGTTATGCATTTAGTTTATTTTCATAATATCAAGATTTTTTTTTTTATTTTCCTGTTTTAAATGACCATAATTGTTTAATTAATATTAACCATATACGGTCATTGTTTGGTTTTTAGTATACACTTAATAAATTTTTAAATTTCATTTCCTGTGCTGTCAAGCTTGGCTGCCAACAAAACAGACCATTTTTTATTGAGTTAAAGAACAATTCTTTTTTTTGGCAAATTCATTTCAAGCCAAAAACTTAATGACCTTAAAACAATATGTGTGGTTTTAAATAGTTTCCTTTCAATTTAAATTGGGGACTATTATTGAGTGTGTATGTGTGTATAAAAACAGTTTATTTTGTTTTTTTTTAAGTGTGTGCTTTAAGGCGTCTATTACTTTAATCTAATTTAGTTAAATAACTATTAGTTTAAACTCATTAATAATATTATTTATCATAATTATCTATTAAACATAAGCCCTTAGTCCTAAAATAGATTTAACAATGCAGGTGTATACATTCATTTACTAGCAGATTGGTATAAGTCAAAAATTTAACTTCAATAAAAACAAAGCAATGAAATTTTATATTTACGAAATAATTTTGAAAGAAACCTTAGAATTTGAAAAATAAAATCTATTATCTTAAAACTTTTACTTAAAGAGTTAGGTCAGTCTTTAAGTAAATAATGGATATGTATTTTCAAAATTTGTCGTAAACAATTGGCTTTTGTATTATGAATTTTAATGTGTCTTTACTTGTCTGCTGTTGTTAGTTGTTTATATTTGTTAAGAGGGATTTATTAAGAAGTTTAATAGAAATTTACATTAGACCTGCTTCCGGAAGTAAATAAATTTGAGTAATATTGGAGTAATATGAACTAGAATGTTAAAAATTAACAAAATTTAGTTCTTAATATCATATTAAGTTGATTTTTTGCGTATTGTGAAATAAACCCCATTATGAATGTATCGACTTTTGAAAATAGTTTGTTTCTTTAGAACAGTTCTAACACATGTATCTACTTAAGCTTCATTAGCATAAATATTGTTACAAATTTAATAGCGGGAAATTAATTACTACTACTATTACTATTATTAGTAGTAATTACATCTAAATTCTATAATTTTAAAGCTGCTAACGTAATAATAAGTATTAAATGTGTAATTCTTAAATAAAAACGAATTTGTATGAATCACAATTTTAAATTAATGACAGTAAATCAGTTTAATCTTTAAGATGTTTAAATTTTCATCAAGAATTGAGTTTTGGTTACTCAAAACTATTAAAATCTAAAAGCAAAAATATGTTTGCCAAAAAATGTATGTACAAATATTTTCCAGGTTACTTTAATATCATATATGTCATTATCAGGGCAAGAATTTTCATGCGCTTATAATATGCACTATAAAATGGGAAAATATGCACTAAACATGTAAAAAATATGCACCAAAAATACTTCCTTGTGAAGGACTGCTTTAATACCACTTTAACGGAACTACAACCTGGAGTATGACAAATATAAAGACTAAGAAACAACTTTAAATATTATATATATATAATTTCGGAAAGTAGAAAGCTTGGTAGCATTCTAATAAAATTTAGTGAATGAATGTATTTTTGTATAAATTATATTTCTTTCGAATTTTATCGTTTGGTAATGTTTTTAAGTTAATTATGAACGTGAGAGAGATGTAAGAACAAAATGTCATCAACTTATCTTTTTATATGGATACACAGATGGACAGACTCAGAAATTGATACTGAATCGATAATTTAAGGACCAATATTTTGGTCGTTACAATTAGCAGCACAAACTCAAAATACTTTCCGCACTATTGTTGTTTTAAAAATTAAATTAAACTATGTAAAATTTTATTTCATAGAACCTAGTATTTTGTTGTTAAATCGAAATGTGTTGATATTTATTAAAAAATTCTAAATATGTAAATACTAAAATTTGTTTTAAAAATCGGAAATACAGAAAAACCAAAACAATTAATTTTAGAAAAAAAATAAAAATATACAAAATATTCATTAAAAATGTTAGAAATATGCAAAATATATGCAATTTAAAGCAAAATATGCAATTTATTATACCTTCTGAATACCAAAAAACCTGCATTAACTAAAAACATCTGTTCAAAATTTCTAGCTATATCCGTTTGGACTCTATAGTATTTTCAACAGACAAACGGACAGACATGGCTAGATCGTCTAAGAATCTAACAATAATATATATATACTTTTATGGATCTTAAACGAATATTTCGATGTGTTATAAACGGAATGACAAAACAACATTTTTATGCGAAAATATGGATATTTGTATGAAAATCGTAAAGTTAGCTTTAAATCTTTAAATAACATTTCAACTGAAAAATTATTAAAAAAAAAATAATCTGTGATGAGTATAAAAATCTAATTTGAAATATAAAATGCAAACCAGAATCAAGAAAATAGAGCAAATACATTACAAACTCGTCATATTGATGTCAAAGTTTTTAGTGCTAAATTTGTGAATTCTCCATTTAATATGGATGTCAATATTCTTTGAAACATTTTTTTAGAATTTAAGATGTAATAGTATAAGCTACCTTGATGAAAGCCTTGCTATTTTTTTCGAAATGGATCATATGGATGCTGAAGTTCTTCGCGCTAAATTTGGGAATTTAATCTCTAATAGATTTCAAGATAAAAGTATTTAGGAGATACCACGCCTATTACTAGTCCACCAATTTAAAACTAAAATGTTTACATTGATATCAAAGTTGTTTGTGAAAAATTTTAAGATTCTAGCATTAATAGTTTTCCAGATAAATATGTTTTAACATTTAAATCTCATTGGAGGTGCCACGCCCAATATTGTTAGTCCGCCAATTATCGTATTAAATACATATAGTATGTTGATGCTAATATAGTTTTGGAAAAATTATATACTTATTTAAACCTTTGACGACCATAGGCAACTATACTTGCCATTAAATTTTTATTATATATGTTTAAGTGACAATAAGGTTGAATCTGTCAACCGATCTTGACAACTTTATTTGCAAAACGATACAAAAGGCTTTGAAGTTACTTATGAGAAGAATTTCCTTATCCTAACTTTTATGAGGCCATAGATATAGACAATTAAACCAAAGATTAAATTGACTAAACCAAAAAGGTTTGGTCGTCAAAGGGTTAAGGTTTTCTTTATATGGAAGATGCCATGCCCTCTATAGCTAGAAAGCACCATATTTCTATATAGATGTAAAAGATGACCATACAATATTTGGAATAGCACTTTTTTTTATTTTCAAACAAATCAATATATCCAATTCAGGCGCGGATCCACGGAGGGAAAGGGAAATTAACCCCCCTCCAAAACTGAACATTTTTCATATAAAATATAAAAATAAGGAAAAAATTAAATAAGTAAATAATATATTCGAGAAAATAAAACAGCCAGTTCTTCTTAAATTTTAAATTCAACTATTTGTATAATAGTTTCTTTGACATTAAAATAAATCTTTAAAAATATTTTCTTTTCTTTTTTAATAAAAAATATCATTTCAATACTTTACTTTGACCATAACATTTAGCTAAGTAAAATTTATAATAAAAATACTAAGTTTGTATGATAGGTATAAATGTTTTCTGGAAAACTACAAAAGAGAAATGTTGCATATTTATATAAATGCGAGGGTCACGCGGAAATAGTTATCATAATTAAAAAAATTAAAAGAAAAATTTATTTTTAATTTATAATTTTAGTTTTAATTGTAATTTTTAAAAATTCTTTACTTTGACATTATTTTCTTTGAAAAGTAATGCTTTAGTGACCCTCGTTAATTGAAAACAATAACTGTAAGGTGAAACAATTTGAACTTTTTCTACTATTATTATTTCTTTTTATTGTGGTTATTGATAAAAGTTCAAACTATTTATTAATATTTACATAAGTTATTTTTCAAATATAAATACATACATATTTTATGATATTTATTTATAGTTGTGATACATATTTAAAGGGTAAAGTAAAATACACATTTTAAAATATATACAGCTGGAAAATATTATATTTTAATATTAATTTTGAAATAAACTGTTTTTTTAAACAGTCTATAATAACAAATATATTTATATAAAATCTGCATAGAATCTTTTGTAAATGTGTAATTGTTTTAACAATATATAATGAAACATTTCAGAATGTGTTAACGTTGCAATACAAACAAATGTCTTCTACTATAAATACAAAAAGGACAATGAAAATTATTTGAACATTTAAAACTAAGACATCCGTCGTTTGATACTTGACCCATACCGCCAGAAATTCAAGTTGGTATTGAGATAAATTTCAAAATATGTTTTGTCCTTGACTGTAATGAGCATCATGTTTCATACTTTGAAAAGTTTTAAATTTTATATAAAAAAATTTTAAATTTGTAAAAACCGCAGCAATTTTTATACAATAACTAATAGTTTTCAAACAAAACATCTCAAAAATTATTCTTGTTAAAAGAAAAAAGACCAAGAGAAACTTTTACGCCCACAACTTAGCCACAACATGTCAATAATAATCAAAGTATGAAAAAAATCTTCCTCAATCAAAATTGATGTTAGCCTTTGGCTTTTGTGAGAACTTGTGTTCATGTGTGTGTGTTTTTGTGTGTTTTAGTGTAACAATAACCAATGGCAGTTCTACTCCACCCCCCCTAACATCACATCACACTTGTGAAATAATCAGCCTGTTTGTGTGGTTCATTGGGAAATGTTTAATTTGCAAGTTTCTTCAAGTGTATCACAATCATAATCATCCATTCTCATTGTTGTAATCAAACAAGTTTTCCAAAGTACTCCAGCAAATGGTGAAGGCGCCAATAAGCAAAATATTATTAAAGCTTCAGCGCACTTCGACAGACGAGTCATGTTGTTGTAATACCAAACCAAACCATCAATAACGGAAATAGGAAGTAAAATCATAAATGCATTGTTACACTATCGCCGTAATTGAAAATTGTACCCAAAAAAAAAGAAAAGTTATGGAAAAAGTATGAAAAACTAATTGTACAGGGGAAATTATATAACAATCCGCAATAATAGTAAAGATGTTTAATGCAGTAAAATAAAATTTTAATTGGAGAATGTATTCAAATGGAACTCAATCAAGAATGAAGAAAAAAAAATCGACATGTCTGGTAAAGTAACGGAAATTTTTGGAGGTTTTTCTATCTTAAATGAGACGAAAATGTTGCGGAGAATAATAAAATGAAAAGTTTTTTCTTTTGGAACACTCTGTGTTGATTGATGAAGAACTGAACATAAACTCATATGATTGTCTGACATATATAGAAGACTTTAGTGTGGCCTATAGAGAAGTTAATTTGCTTAGAATATAATCCAAAATAATTTGGAATAAAGTCCTGGAGTGGGTAGACTCTAGTCTGGACTATAGAGTAGACTATAAAGTAGACTTAAGTCTGGACTATGAAGTAGATTATAGTCTTTACTATAAAGTAGACTATACTCTAGACAATAAAGTACACTATAGCCAATACAACAGAGTGTACTATATTCTAGTTAGTTGGTTGATTAGGTAGTTAGTTAGTATATAGTATTGACTATAGAGTAGACTGGAGTCTTGAATATAGAGTAGAGTAGACTATAGTCTTGACTATAGAATAGACTATAGACTTGACTATAGAGTAGACTATGGTGTCGATTATAGAGTAGGCCATAATCCTTGACTATAGACTAGAGTCTTGACTATAAAGTAGAGTAGACAATAGTCTTGACTATAGAATAGACTATAGTCTTGACTATAGAGCAGACCATAGTCTTGACTATAAAGAAGACTATAGTCTGTACTATAAAGTAGACTATAGTCAAGACAATAGACTAGACTATATGTTAGTTAGTTAGTTAGTTGGTTAGTTAGTTAGTTAGTTAGTTAGTTAGTTAGTTAGTGAGTGAGTTAGTTAGTTAGTTAGTTAGTTAGTTAGTTAGTTAGTTAGATAGTTAGTTAGTTAGTTAAATAGATAGATAGATAGATAGATAGATAGATAGATAGATAGATAGATAGATAGATAGATAGATAAATAGATAGATAGATAGATAGATAGATAGATAGATAGATAGATAGATAGATAGATAGATAGATAGATAGATAGATAGATAGATAGATAGATAGATAGATAGATAGATAGATAGATAGATAGTTAGTTAGTTAGTTAGTTAGATAGTTAGTTAGTTTGTTTGTTATTATATACTCTTGACTCTAAAGTAGACAATAGTCTTGACTATAGAGTAGACTATAATTTTGACTATAGAGTAGACTATAGTCTTGACTACAGAGTAGACTATAGTCTGAACTATGGAGTTTACTATAGTCTGGACTGTACAGTATGCTACAGAGTAGACTAAAGTCTAAAGTAGATTGTTGTCTGAACTATATAGTTTACTGTTGTCTGACCTAAAGAATTTATTCTGAAGTAGACCATAGTCTAAACTATTGACTGCACAAATCTCATTTAAATAAAAACAATCTGTTTCGATTTAATTCGTAGTGTACAGGAAAAACCTCTTTAAATTTGTTACAATCATATATTTAAATTTGCAAAAGCAAATAAAACTATTTCATCCTTTTTGAAGTTTACCACTTGCCCAAATAAATATGAAATACAAAATGAATAACTGAATAAACGAAGTAAAATGTATTGCCTATAAACTGTGTTGGTTACTTAATCTTTAGGCAGCGACCAAACTTTTTTTCCGGGAGCAAACACAAAATTCATAGTTGAAATTTTGTTAGAAAAATAGTTTTGCTTAATGTCTAAGAAATGGCAGCGGGGGCAATAGAATAAGTTGTATAGTTACAATTTCTAACCAAACAAGAACCAGCCAATATTCATATACAAGTGATAAAGTTTTGATGCAAAAACTTTTTATTTTTCCACACATTTGACTGCAACAAATGTAACAATAAATTTTGCAGCTTTGGCAGCTGCAGCTGCAACCAACAACTGAGAGCAGAAGTTTGGCGCAGCATTACAATGTCGACAATAGTAAGTACTTGCTATCAGTTGAAGTAAAAACAGCATGAAATCGCTACAATTGCTATTTCGTTCGTGCAGCAACAATACATATAACAAGTTTCAGCTGTAACAATTCCACAACCAAATTCAAATATTGTTCATATATGAAAAATTTTTCAAATGTAAAGATTCAAACTCTAAATGTATGTATGAAATAGAGGGGAAAAAATGAGAACTCATACTTTTCATAGTTGAAATTCAACAATTTATATGAGAAATAGATGTTTATGTGTGTATGTGTGAGTGAATGTGTGTAATTTTCAATTCATTTCAAATTGTTATATTTATTTTTATTTAAAATTGTTACAATGCGAAATGTTGATTTCGATTTGCAAACCGCTGAACAATTTCAATATAAACGCCAATATACATAAACTTATACTTGTTATAGAACTTTTCAAAACCAATATACTATCTACACACACAAACAAACAGATGTATGTTTACATATACATATATACTCATATACATACATAGACAACAAAAGTTTCGTTGAGCTACAAATAATACTAGTAGTAGAAAAATATTTATATAGTATATATATAAAAAAGCAATGAATTTTCAAGTGGGTGCCAATATATGTACGTCTTAGTAGTGGGAAAGTTAACCAGCCAGCCAAACAACCAATATTATATATTATTTTCTATCCTTCTTTTAATATTTTTTTTTTGGAATTTTCAATTGTTAAACACTTTAGTTTAAGAATTATTTTTCGTTTTTTTGTTAAAATTCATAAACACTTCTTTTTCAGTGGGTAAAATGTGTGCCAGGGGAAAGGAAAGTATTGTTGCAGTTTACTCAGACTGTTCGAAACAATTCTGACATAATCATAGATATATTAATGAAGTTTAAAACTTAAAATGAATAACATTAAAAAGTATACAGGGATACCCTACATTTGTTTCAAAAATATTAAGAAGAACTATCTATGTCCGTCCGTCCGTCTGTCCGTCTGTCTGTCTGTCCGTCCGTCTGTCTGTCTGTCTGTCTGTCTGTCTGTCTGTATGTCTGTTAAAGTCACAAAAGGAAAAAGAAAGGAACAAATGAAACTGTGATATTTTCACACAAATCTGAAATTATTAATTTCTTATCTAATGGTGTAGGGTAAAATATTTTGAACATTTTAAACAAACAATTAAATGTTCTTTTTTTCTTAAGTATATGATGGCAAAAAATTTACTATCAAACTTGTATAAATATTCTGTATATATTTAATGGTATTATTGGCGATAAAGAAAAAGTTTTATTAGAATTATTGGTTTTTATTGTTGAATTTTCTCTTTTAATTGGATTTTTTCAGTATAATCTTTTAAACCCCTTAGCTGCATCTTCATTTGCAATTAGTTTGGAAAATAAATATTTAAAACAAATTCTTAAATAAGAAATATATGGATATTGAGTCATGCAGTTCGCATATAAAATGAGAATAAATAAAGAGAAATTGGAGTAAAATCCGATTATGATAACTAAATAAGAGGTAAGTCTCTCATTAAGAAGAGTTTTTAAGTTATTTGGATATAAATATGATAATTTTCTGACTAGTTTTCGTGATCAACTAGAGGCTCTAGGACATAAGGAATTAAAAGCTGTGATCACTTTTTTTCGTAACCAAAGATCAATCAAATGTGAAAACTTAAACTAGGTGCACTTAGAAAAAAATATTTTAAAATATGTAATCACTTTTATTTGAAACCAAAGAACCATTTTTAGACAAAAGGTATTCCATTCCTTTGCGTAAAACCGATTTTCGGGAAGCATCTTCGTATATCCGAAGAAAACAAATGCATATCCCGTGGATCAAACCTCGTATACGGCAGCTTTGAACAACATTCAAAGAAACTTCATAAAATCCGCGGTCGCAGTATAGGACATAAATGTTGTAATTAGAGGGGGCCCACAACTCTAAGATCGGGATGGATCAACAGGTTAAATGCCTACTGGTCACGTAGAGACTGTGCATCCTCAACAATTGTCTACATGCATGACAATTGTTAAGGATGCAAAGTCCTTATGATACCCACCACATAATCAACTGCTCAGCCAACCACCCCGTAGAATGGATTTATGGTTGCATCCAGTTGAAGTAGCTCAATTATTAGGCCTGGACATTGATGTAAAACCTCCCAACTAGATTATTGTATCAACTGCTACACCAACATGTGACACATTTCTGATGCAGTCTCGATCATGACAAAGAACTCTTCCAATATTGGAGCTTCCACAGTAGCTTTAACGTGGGTTGTCCAATCCTAAAGTGAAAATAATTACACCAGTTAGAGGCCCCTTCTTACTAGAAGACAAGAGAGTCCCATCCCTTGTCAGAGTGCGCCATAGCAATCTTGATATTATAAAAGTGGTGATATTTAACCACCTGAATTCCGTTTGACTCAAAGCCCAGTCATCTATCCATTTTAATAGGGTCACCAGGGGAGTGTGAATATCCCTCTCTGCAATGGTTAATTCTAGGTTTGCAGCCAATTTGGTTGCACATTTGTCAATTTTTCATTTTCTTGGATGCCCTCATGTTCTGAAACTAATATCAATTCAAAATGATGTTGTGTCAGTTGTACCATTGATTGAATACACTGAAGAAGATGTTTCGATTTATTGTCACTGGAGTTAAGAGCTTTGATTTATGCAAGGTTGTTCAAGTTTATATGTATCAAACATTCCATTTGTAAATCATTACTAAACTCATTCTAAGTAATACAGACAGTAATGTCTTAGACTTTCAAAACTTGTGACATTACCACGTTTTTGCTGGGATAATATTAACAAAAATCACATTATGTTTATATCAAATTGGACTAAAAGATTTAAATTCAAAACGCAACAAAACAAATTCTTCAGACTTAATAAAAAGTTTAATTAAAATTACATTAATTATTAAGAAATTATCGATTTCCTTTCCCACCCCTATCCAATAAGTGTTTTGGTAGCACATGTTCTTTTTAAAGTTTAAAAACTGTTGCTTTAATCTTTAAACAAATATGTTTAATTTTTAACTTTCTAGACATATTGATATGATGGATGACAAAATTATCATGACATATTAAAGTAAAAAAATACAAAACTGTCAAGAAGTCTTGTGTCATTTTAAAATTTTGAACAATAGATCATATTTTATTACAAATTTATTCGTTACATGTTACACTTTCGTCATGTTCACTTTGTTAAATTGATAAAAAAAATTATCAAATAAGTAGCAACTGCCCTTATTAAATACTACCTTAAATTTCCTATCTTGTTAGAGCAATAGGTAAACTGATGACAAACACATGTGTGCTTGAGACTTTTTCAACCTAAAGAATATGTTTGACTAAGCGTACATGTATGCTGTAGAATGAAAGTGTTGATAGATTTGTTGGTAACCACACAAAATACCGGAAGTACGGCGGTAATTCAATCAAAATGATTTCTCTTCTATATTTTAATGTGATTACTTTCGCACTCTATTCCTTATATATACACACACACACTCACAAACAAACAAAAATCACATGTATAGGCCACGGTAAACGGATGTCCTTTTATTACAACCACAAAAAAATTAAAACGAAAACTGAAGGATGCTCATATCAAAGGCATTTGTGTAAAATGTATAAAATCAATTTTATATTTACAAACAGATAGACATGATGAATGAATATTTTTCAATATCCTTGAATTAAATACTTACAAATACCTATTTACATATCCATACATAAACCGAAATATGTAAAATATAAGTGTTTAAACATATTTTTGTATAGATTACATGTAACAAGTATTCATATACTAGTTATGTATATGTATGTATATTCATATATGTAATTTACATACACTTGTAAATTGATTTTTTTTTAATCTACACTTGTTACAGTTTTGAGTTTATTCATGAATTTTATTAGTGTTCCAAATACATACATATAGATTGTAATGTCTACATGTGGTAACATAACTGTAATGCCTGAAATTATTAGTAAAATTGAAAAAGGATATTATTATAACCCGGTAACAATTTGAAAACTCTTTTACAATTGAAAGTTAAAACAAAAATAAAAATATTTATGAAGTAATATTTGTAATACGTATGCACAAAAGCACTTATCTATAACAATTTTCCATTTGCAATATTTATATTCATAGTTTATTTCAAGTGTATATATTAGGATTAAATATAATATTTCAAAATGAATTCCTTTAGGTAGCTATAACGTGATGTTTGATATGAAGTTTTGTGAGAAAGTTCTTCTTTAAGGCAAATAAAACTTTTTTATTGGAAAACTATCCTTAGAAACGAAACATTCCTAATATCCAAATATATTTTTAAACATTAGGTATATTTTTTAGAGTATTTCTTGCACCAGATTTATTGAAAACACGTTTGTCATTAAAGCGGGTTTTAAGCATCTCAAATTGGAAGATTATTATTATGCTTAAGACAGATTCAGAGTTGAGATCAACTCTTAAATCTAAACTCATGGGCGAAGTTTGAAGTGCATGATGTTGAATACATAGAACATATACATAAATTTTTGGTCTTCTGTTCCGATTTTACAGCTAACGTCTGGAAAGGACTATAGTCTATATGAACTATATGAATGTAGCCTGAACTATAGTTTCATTTATATTCTGGACCATAGTCTATACTATATACTTGATTATAGTATTTACTATTTATTGGACTGTAGACCATACTACACATAGATTGGACTATAGCTTCGAATATTGACTTTAATCGAGTTTGGACTATATTCCTGACTATAGACTGACTATATTCCTGACTATAGACTGGAGTATAGTCATGACTATTGACCGGACTATAGCGGTGACTATAAACTGGACCGTATTCTTGACTATATGCTAGACTATAGCCTCAACTTTAGACTGTCTCATAGTCTTTACTATGAACTGATGTCTTGACTATAGACTGGATTACACTATAGTCTTGAAAAAGTCCAATAATTTTTCAAGACTATAGTGTAATCCAGTCTATAGTCAAGACATCAGTTCATTCTATATTAAAGACTATGAGATAGTCTAAAGTTAAGGATATAGTCTAGCTTTTAGTCAAAAATATGATCCAGTTTATAGTCACCGCTGGCAGGACTATATTTTTGACTATAGACTTATTATAGACTGGAGTATAGTCATGACTATTGGCCGGACTATAGTGGTAACTATAGACTGGACCATATTCATGACTATATGCTAGACTATATTCATAACTTTAGATTGTCTCATAGTCTTTACTATAAAATAAAGTGGTGTCTTGACTATTGACGGAATAACACTATAGTCTTGAAAAATTATTGGACTTTAGGCTCGACTATAGACTGAACTATAGTCATGACTATAGATTAGTCTATGGACTGCAGTATAGTCATGATTATAGACAGAACTACATTCTTAACTATAGACTATACTAGACTTTAAGATTATAGTATTGACTATTTACTGGACTATAGTATTGACTATATAGTGGACTATCGTCGCGAGTCTAGAGTAGACTAAAGAAAATATTTGGTATAGTCGTAACTATAGGCTGGATTACAGGCTGGGGTTTAGAAAGGCTATAGTCTAGACAAAAGAGTATAGTACATTCTCGCCAGCAGACTGCAATATATTCTAGACGGAAGACTGCGCCTCAACTGCGATGTGAGCTATATAGATTTCTTTTTACCCAATGGATTTTTGTACATATTATAGATTATCTTATGTTCTCAAAAATAGCTCTCACTTGAGTCTCTTATGTAGATAGATTCGAATAGAATCTTAGATAAAAACTGGACTAAACTAAATATTATTGACTGGACTATAGCGATATTTTTTAAGTAGACTAAAGGCAGGACTTAATACTCTATTGAAGATTGGCATATCGACTAATATCAAAATGCAATTAAACATTGGTCTATGGTCTAAGTTCTTGACTAGAGTTTTGTCTTAAGACAAGACTAGGATCTTGACTATTTACAGATATACATAAAGTCTATAGAGACTATATTACGTTTACGATCTCTTAACAAAACACCTGTTTTAAACATCGTTCTGTATGTTGTGTATTTGTTTAATATTCCTTAAATATATGGAGACGTAAACAGCATTAAGTACATTATAATATGATTGTATATTGCACTTTTGCACAAAAAGTAAAAGTTGATTTGTTTTAAGTATTTAATGTAACGATTAATTTTAGAACATAATAATTTAACATTTTAAATCTGATATACATACATTAATTTCCATTACTGCCAAAAATTAATTTATTAGTGAAAATTTTACAATTTATAAATAGTATATATTTAACAACCATTTCCCATACAATCTTCATAGATGGTTTCTTGTCTTTCCATTTTAGTTTTTGCTTTTATTACAAATTTATGTTTTTGTTATTGTTGTTGTTTTTTGTTAGTAACTGTCAACAAATATCAAATTGATTTATTTATTTATTTGTATCAAACATTTAAAAATGTTGCCCATTCATTTTGCATCAAAGCGGAAATAACAAATGGCATGATTGCAAAATTTGTGCATCTGTACATCCGGTTGAAGTTAAATGTTTTGTACTTTTTACAAAAACAACACAGCTGGGCCCATTTATTCATTCGTTCGTTCGTTCATTCATTCATACTTTTATACGTTCATCTAGGCATCCACTAAACCTTACGTTTTGGCTGCAGTGTGTGTAATTGTGCCACAGGAAAGCGAACCAGGAGAATTTGAACTGTTACAAAGTACTAAAACTGATGAAGGGACCGACAGATAGATGAAGATAGAAATACAACAATATTTACTTTAAAGTCTAAAAAGAAATGTGAATTCTTAAATCTAAATGTTGTTTAAAATTTCTAAATACAATTTTGTGGATATTAGTAAGAAAACAGTTTGGCCATTTTACAATGAATATTGTTCTGATGTACAGTTGCTTGATGTTATTTTAAGGATTTTTCTCTAAGCTAGAAGGACATTTTATATAATCTTTTAATGTTAACAAATACTTAACTCTATAACGACAGACAGTGAGTGTTTTATTAATAAATATATTTTAAGCTTAAATATACATAAATGCAATTTTTTAACATTTTTATTTTGTTAAAATTTTTCACAAATTTTCTCTAATAAATAAAATTTTGCATTTTTTTCATTTTTCGTATTCTTTCAAAATGGATCTACATTTTTCATATCCGATTTTATCCATAAAACTTCTAAGCCCGACTCCTGCTCATTCATAAGGTGTACATATCAAACTTATACGTATCCCCACTTCCTCTCCAGACACACGAAATCTTTAATCTTAAAAACATTTACAAATTTTCATTTAAATTATCTCTCAAATTCTAACAAATGAATAATTTTAGAACTTCTATACCTTCGTTAGCCTAACAAAAAACACAGCCACAATTCTATTAAATGTCAATTGTTGAACGGTGGACATTTTTAAACGAATCATCACTGATAACAATGATAATGAAGATGTTTGTTTTGTAAGCATGAATTTGTTTTCTTTTATTTCCCTCTCCAAGGTTAGTTTGAGGAAGAATGATTTTCATTTAATGGTTTCATTGTGGCATCTGTAGTAGTAGTTCTTGTTGCTCTTATTATTGTTGCTAAATTATTTACACAAACAATAGTTGTCTAGTAAAATGTGTTGGTTATTTGTCTATTTGTCTATCGGTCTATCTGTCTATTTTGTTGCTTTTGCTATATATTCTTAACAGAGAGTTGTTTTCAATTCATTTTCAATGTTTTGTTATTTAGCAAATTTGCTATACAATCTTGATTACTTATTGCCAGCAAACAAACAGCAGCAACAACAACTACAAAAAATATCTACAGGACTTATAATAGAAATAAAAAACGCCAATATTATCATCATCATTACAAATAGAAGAATAATTTGTTGTTGCTATGTTGGCTGGACGTTACAGACATTTGTATTATATTTTTTAACATCACCGTTAGTTTTTCTTTATCAATCTTGTGCTGAAAAGCGGAAGTTATTAGGCCTTTTAAAAAGCCTTATTAAATATAGACCAGTCTTACAAATTCAAAGAGATCTCGAATCACTTTTTAAGTCTCTTTGGCTATGACCGTCTCCTAGGTATTCAAATTATTTACAATGTTTAAGTCTTGAAAATAAATCTATCTCAGAAAAGTGAAGATAATTCGACAAAAAAAGAAAGATACACACATTTGTGAAGATCGGTAGTAATGAAGACTTGTGAAGATCGGTTTCTTAGAGAGTTGTTTGAAATAACTTTGAATAAAATTTGCAAATAGCTGATGTGGGCCTTTTCTTTTGGCAACTGTTACACTACTTTCGCCACAAGCAGCTGTTGCCACAAAATATTCGCATTTGCTATTTGCCTCAAGTTGTACTATGTATATACATAATTGCTGGGTTTTAAAGTCTTTTTGTAACAAATTGTTAAATTTTCTTACAGAACAAATATTATTTAATTTTTGAAAATTTGTAATTCATTATGATTATAGATTTTCAAGCTTTTATTAGTTTCGATTTAAAATAAAGAAATGTTTAATGTGGCTTCCGGTAGGTTGGTGTTCGTAGAGGTGGTGGGTTCGATTCCCACCTGTGGCACTAGTTAAGGCCCCATAGAGGCTTAAGTGCATCGAATTTGATGTATATATGTACGTCCTCCTTTCAAACTACTTATCTAGTATATTTGATATAGTTGAGAGTTAAAAGACCGGAACAGAGCCGATTCTTATAAAATTTAATGGTAAGACTAAAGTTTATTTAAATCTTATTTGTAGCAAATTTCATCGTGATGCTAGTGTTTATAACTGAATTGTGGACATTCAAGTCAATTCTAAAGGTATTTTGTACACTTCTGAAGGGTACTTTATACGGCCAACAGCCGGATATATAAACATTAAGGTGAGTGTACAAAGAGGGAAAAAATGCAATCGACTGGTACCAAATTAACACCAAAATGTTAATAATTTTTCAATAACATTCATTGTTAAAGTATGTACATACTTACGACAACACTACGTAGGTTGCGTTGTTAACATTGTAACAATTCGTTGTTAAAATCAAAAGTTTATATACACCTGTTTTCTACAAACGTAGTGAGCTCACAGATTGTTTGTTAACACGTTTGTTAACATTTTGACAACGGATATGTATAAAATTTAGATTTCAACAACGAGTTGCTGCAATGTTGCGTTGTCAACATTACATAGTGTTGTTGTATATACGTATATACTTTGACTACATGTGGTATTTATAAGTTATAAATACTTTAGTGTCAATTTGGTGTCAGGTGTGTATATTTTTCCCATCTGGGAAAATAGAGAGTTACAAACATTAGCACATACGCAGAAGATCATACCCGCTGTAGAACACCACTCTAAAAATTGCTAAAAATTTTACAGTCTTTTATTTTTATTCATTTTCATGCGACTTAATTACCTATTTTGACTTTAACGTTAATACTTCAAGAAATTTTTTTATAAAAATACTTTTATAAATCTACTAAGTGTTATAATACAATTTAATGCATATTAAAAATGTGAACTAAATTTATCCCAAGTGCATATTTTTTAAAAAGACACAATAAACTTTTAAGATTCTTCTTATGTTTTCAAAGAAATTTGACTGCTATAGCAACTACTACTATGCTGTTTTATTTTAAACTACACCTTTAAAGTCTGATAAGTATTTAAGAATTATACATTAGTAGTGCATATCAGACGACTTAAATAAAGCCCCCTTTTACTATTAACGATATTACAATACAATTTTTATAGCGATATTTAAATATTAGAACTTTTCTAAAGAATTTTTCAATATTTATATAATTTTTTTTAATATTTCAATTCTTTGTAAGTCTATATATAATTCAAAATCATCTTTTTTTAATGCTATTCATAGTTGTTATAGGATATTATAGAACCGAGCTTGACCGACCAAATTTTGTCACCTTTTGCCGACTGTAGTTGTTTATAACGAAAATAAATGATAAAAGTGTTAAGAAATCTTAATACTTTGTGTTATCGTGTCTGTGAATTTTTGGAGGACGACAAGTATGTATTAAAGTGTTAGATTACTTTTGCCAAACTTGATGCTGAAATTTGAAATTTTGTAAAAAAGAGTGCAGGGATAAGAAGAGGTACTGAAAAAAAGTATTTTATATGAATTAAAGCATACGTGCATGTATAAAGATGAAACACACTTTTAAATTTAAGTGTCCTATTCCATAGTTTTTGCCAATGTGTCGTTTTTTAATTTGTTCTTTCTCTCTGAAGCCATTTTAAGGAACAAAATTTAAAATTAACTTCGGCCATAGTAAGTTTTGAAAAATTTGTGCTTAAATAGCTTAAACATTTAGCCTTAAAAATATTACAACAAATACCTAAAACAATTTTTTAATTATTATACAATTTTAATTATTTTTTGTTTGATCATAAAACGGATGTTTATAACAAAAAAACTTTATAATAATTTAAATTACAAAATTTTATTTAATTAATGCTTGAGTGGGATATAATAATCTACATTAAAATTAGTTAGGAATGTTATGATTCATAATTGATTTTTGTTAAATATGTTGTTTTGTGCTTTTAAAAGTACTTGTGTTTTGAAAACAATTAACATTTTATGTTGCAATTTTTTCTTTAATTAAAAAAAAATTATTCTAAAATTTTAAAGGGATTTTTTCTTTCCTTTCTGCAATTTTTTAATGTTAAATCAGAAAATAATAGATTAGTAGGACATTATAATGTCGGTGTAAATTTTTATTGACTTTATTTTACACCAATCAAAGAAATTATTTTTTGTGCATTTTGTAACCACAATAATTAATGGTGAAATTTGTTGTTTATATTTTAATTGCTTTAAATTATTATTGAAATTTAATACGCTTGATCAAAAATAAAAATAATATTTTTTTATAAACACATGTATACATGTATTTACTTCTATTAGGGCGCCTCTGAACAATAATGTTGCTACCGATATGAAATAATTAATTTAATTCAGTGTAAAAAAAAGCTTAGGAGAATGCGTGTCATGTAATGCCAAGGGTCATATCTTGTCAGTGTGCTAGACGGATAGAGTGGAAGCATCTATGCATTCCAACAGGACGTATAGATGCCTGAGAATATGATTTCGCCTAACTAACTAACTATCTAACTAACTAACTAACTAACTAACTAACTAACTAACTAACTAACTAACTAACTAACTAACTAACTAACTAACTAACTAACTAACTAACTAACTAACTAACTAACTAACTAACTAACTAACTAACTAACTAACTTACTAACTTACTAACTTACTAACTTACTAACTTACTAACTTACTAACTTACTAACTTACTAACTTACTAACTTACTAACTTACTAACTTACTAACTTACTAACTTCCAATCACTCCGTTGCCTTTAATTCGTATCTCGTCACGTATGTACTCTTTGTAAAAGAGCATTAATGTAATCGTCACTATACAATAGTTGACTATATAATAGTTGACTTCCTTGTCCACGTTTATATAGCGATAGGCGGTGGCTGTGTAACCATAAGTGGTTAAAGTTGCAGTTTGGGACTTTCCGAATTAATAAGATAATTGCAAAAAGTTCCACTATCAGCCTGAAATTTAACATTAAAGTCATAAGTACGTACATATGTAAATACCTGTTCACATACTCACACTCATACATATTTCCCTTCAGCATAGCCGATCATAACAATCTCTTCAAATATTAGTATTCTCTTAGAATGAATTTAACATACAATTTTGTTCGGAACATTAGCAACATTTAAGTTACGAGCTACTCTTATGTTTTTGCTTGTATTGGTGACGTATACAATTAATATTTTCTTTTTTATATACATATTTACAGAATTTAGTTTGTTTTTCTTTTTTTTGTGTTTTTAATTAAAATATGAAAAAATATACCATATATACAAATAAATATTTTAACTATTTATATGGTTTTAAAATTAATCGGTTTGTAGTACAAACTAAAAAATATTGCCAGCTTTAGTTGTGCGATGTGCGCAGTTAATACTGTAAATAATATTAAAATCCTTTTAAAAAGTCTACAATAACAAAGTCTATTATTTACATATCAATAATTTACATGAAACGTATGTTTAAAGTTTTATTTACTTTAAAAGAGAACTAACACAATAATAGGAATTTGTCAGAGATTTTGAGAATTCGTCAGAGATGTAACAATTTCAAATATGTTCTAAAGGCTTTTTAGAGTTTATATTATTTTAGGTGTGAAAGTGATTTGTATTTGTTATCATTTGTTTAACATTTAATTAAAAAAAATTAATTATATATTTAAGTATAAAGCTGAATTTTTTGTTAAGACATTATTGAAGCAAATGAGTGTTATTGGCGGCACAGTAATTGAAAAAGTGCAAAAATTTTCTAAAACTTTTTGAGCATTTATTTTTTACAGCTTCAATATTAAAAATATACTAAAAATGAACGCGCTGAGGGCGTATGATTAATATATAATTTTTTATGAATTTTTCTACATTACTCATACGTCACTTTATGAGGTGTTTCAAAATAAATTAAAATATAATATTTTATGGATAAAATTTACCTTACAAACCACAATGCTTTTAGCATACAATTACCTTTTTGTATTTACTAATACTCAAGGTTGTTGTAATTTAATAGTTTATACAAAATGTCAAATTGATTGATTCAATAACTCAGAAATAAAATATGAATTTATTTAGCAATAAATATTTTATTATTAAAACTGAGTTAAAGATTTATAGGTAAGTCAAAAAATAACAAAAAACCGATTAGAATTAAAAAAATATTATATTAATTTTTAATATAACTTAAAGTTATAAATACTTTAGTTATGTTTATTAAACGATTGACTTAAAATTTTAAAGTTTTTGTCGGTATTTCTTTTTTGTTTATTTTGAAATCTTTTTCTTTAATATCATAAAAATAAATACCAGTACTATTAAAGTTTATTTGCATTTATACTAATTGCATTTTTAATAAATGCTGTTCATTTTGCAATAATCCTTTAACAAAAAGAAATAATAATATCTTTATTTATTTGCATAAATATTTGACTTAATTAAATGGAGTAAAATTAATATCATTGATATTTTGAAAATATCTAATTATGTCAACAAATAGAAATATATTAAAATTGCTGGCTAGAAAAAGAAATCAATTTAAATACAAATTATGCAAAAACAATATAAATTTATTTCAAAAATTTTATTATTTTATTATTTTTAAAATTATAATTAAAACAACAAGAAGTGCATGCAATCAAACAAATTCATATATACATATGCATTCGCAAATTTGTGATTTTATTTATGGGTGGCGAGACAATATTTTTGTACTTAGTAAAACTGTAAATATGTTTCATATTTTTTAATTATTTTCTTTGTATTATTTGTTACAAAAAATAATTACATTTATATTTAAAAAAATAATTATTTTTACAAAAAAAAAAAATTGGTTTTAAATTAAAATAATTTGTCACGCTTGAATGTATTTGATATGTTAATTTATGAATTACAAAAATATTAAAATTACAAAATCATTATTATAATTTAATGTTTTCAGTGGAAATTTAATAAATTTTTTCATTAACGGTAGCAATTTCAGTCCGCCTATGTAGACCTAACTAACTGAAAGTACAGGTCGAATTTTTTAAGAAAATTTAAAGAAATTTATCACAAACGTTTCTTTTCAGGACGAAGTCCCCATACAAATTCTCATCCTACCATACCAGTAAGTAGGGTATCAAGGTTAGTTGGTTAGTTAGTTAGTTAGTTAGTTAGTTAGTTAGTTAGATAGATAGATAGATGATAGATAGATAGATAGATAGATAGATAGATAGATAGATAGATAGATAGATAGATAGATAGATAGATAGATACATAGATAGATACATAGATAGATAGATAGATAGATAGATAGATAGATAGATAGATAGATAGATAGATAGATAGATAGATAGATAGATAGATAGATAGATAGATAGATAGATAGATAGATAGATAGATAGATAGATAGATAGATAGATAGATAGATAGTTAGTTAGTTAGTTAGTTAGTTAGTTAGTTAGTTAGTTAGTAAGTTAGTTAGTTAGTTAGTTAGTTAGTTAGTTAGTTAGTTAGTTAGTTAGTTAGTTAGTTAGTTAGTTAGTTAGTTAGTTAGTTACTTAGTTAGTTAGTTACTCAGTTAGTTAGTTACTAATTCATAAACCACTCTTTTAGACTCGAATCTGTTTACCTTCAAAATAACTAAACAACTTACAGATATACACACCGGATATGGCTTAAACTAATCAGAAAGCAGTTCTTAAGAAATTGGTTCTCAAATGTTGTTGTTTAATATAAACACCAACAACATCAGCAGTAAGCAGTTGAAAACAATAAAAAACCTATTAAATATAAATATAAGAAATGCTGATTGCTTAGCTACTGCACTTTGCAACTGAAGTTTAGTAATTTTACTTAGTGTTTAGTCTTTCGCATCATTGTCAGCGTCATCAACAACGGATTGTTGTTGACTGTTGTTCCAGACATTCTTTTAGTTTTGTGGATTATGTCGAGTTGTTTTGTAATATTTCGTCGATTTTCTTTCTTACCCAAGAACTATCGTATCTTTAGTCTTTCTGTCAGACTCGTTGTCATTCTGGTCTCTTCGCATATCGGCTTTTGTTTTTATTATTGTTTTTGTTGTTGTTGTTATAACAGTCTACGTCAATGTTGTATTATTGGCAAATATTTTGCTTTTTTTATATTGACATTTTTTGTAAATGTCGTTAACCATTGTTATGGCTGTCGTCGTCGTTGTAGTTGTTGTCATCATTATTGTTGTTGTTGCTGTTGTCATCGACCTAAAGTACAAGTCAAAGTAGTTTTTAATACTACTGTTAATATTGTTCTTGTTGCTGATGTTGTTGTCGGTGATGGTGTTGTTGTCAGTACAAAAAGAAAAAAACCAACCAATTTGTGTTAAACATCGTTATGCTTATTGCTAAAATTTATATAGAAAAAATATCTCCCCATAGGTTTTATGCAGTTGACTCCTTTTGGTATTAATAATACTGATGCCATAGATGTTGTTGTTATTTTTGTTTGTGTTATTATTACTTTTGTTGTTTGTTTCGTTCACAAGGATAAAAACAGTTCAAGCAGCTGATTAGAAAATATTGTATTGCTGTGGCTCGAGTATGTTGGTAGTTTTCTTCCTTGTGTTATTTTTTTTAGTTTCCATTCGTTTGCAATCTCTTCTCTTAGTATGTAGGCATGTTTGTGTTTTTTTTCCTCTTGTCTTTTTGTTTGTATGTACATACATATATTTATACATACATATATTTGTGAGTAGTTTAATATAAAACTCAAAACTCTTTGTATGTCTGGTATTGACTGTTGTTTTTTTATTATTATTATTGCATTCTATGTTATTGGCCGTATTTGTTGTAGTATTTTAGCTTTTTCTATCGGTGTGTATGTATGTTTTTTTTTAGATTATTTTGTGTTTGAATTATGTTGACGCAAATTTTACGCTGCAACTCCCTTTAAATACATTAAAATTTTACATTTGATTGCATATTTATGGCTTTGAGAATTTTACTTGACTAAATACCGTATAAATGTTAAGAAAATGTAGAAAAATGTTGTAGACTAGTATAAGAAATAAAGACGGGAAAAAGCTTTCATTTTGCCAACAACTGTGTAATATATATTTATGTACTTTGATAATATGCTTATTGAATTGTGTTTTTTTTTAAAGAAAGTTTGTAAAGAACTTTGTCTTAAGGCAGCTAGAGGCAAATTAAAAAAAAATAAAGCTTTTTGACATATAAGAGAAATTAAAAATTATTATTTTAATAGTTGTTTAAAGCAAATTTATAAATTATTTTATAAAAATACTTTTTGATAAAAAAAAAAACGTTTTTTAATGAAAGGCGTGGATGGCATTTTTATAAAAGCTTTTTGTGAAAAAGCCTTTTTATCTTGTAATAAATATTTCTACTGATATTTTTCCCCAAAAAATGTATATTCCTTAGCAAAGATACTTTGAAAGTTTTTTTTAGAAAACAATTTTTAAAAAAGGATATATGTTATTCCTAAAACAAAATCTTTTTATGAAAAAGCTTTTGTATATTTCTATTAAAAGCTTTTATTACATTTTTTAAGCTTTAGAAAATAATGTCTGAAAAGTGAAAGAAAATCTTTTGTATATTTCTATTAAAAGCTTTTATTAAAAATATTATTATATATTTCTATTAAAAGCTTCTAATGCAGATATTTTTTTAATTTTTTAAGCTTTTTTAAAAAAGTATTTGTTTGAAAAAGTTTTTAAGAAAAAAAGCTATTTTTATCTCGAAAAAACTTTAGAAATATTTATCAGTTTGTTTTAGGAAAACAATTTAAATGAATAAATTAAACAAGTATGAAAGTATGGTCGGGCATGGTCGAACATATGATACCCTACACCAGTGAGTATGTTAAAAATTTCGTTTAGTTGTTTTTGTATGGGGCCTAGGCGAAATAATGGAGCGATTTCAATAGAGCATTCACCTTTGGGTCATAAAGAGGAAAGAGCGTACAACATGGCGAACGGATAGAAGCACATAACTAAATAAACTCAGAAAGTGATTAAAGCTGTTTGGTATACTTTAGGGTGTAGGACAAATATTTTTGGGAGTTACAAAGATTAGCAGAAACGCCTAAAGCTCTCCCCTACTATAGTAGTGTAGGGCGTAGGGGGTACAAAATTATAATATTTGTATAATAAACTGTGTTGTATAAAAAGTGTTAACAGAAAACAAAGTTTAATTCACAAACTGTTTGTATATTCATTAGTTTTCTTTATTTGCATGAAACAGTGAACTTTTTTTCCATCTAATCTAAAAACCTCTTTCAACACATGTCCCTTCCATTAGAAATAATATTAATTTAATATTCATACTTTTACATTTAAACGAAAAAAAAATATAGTAACCGTTAAACTAAAAACCTCATTTAGTTGCATAAAAGAAACTTAAACTTTTGAGTACTGGAATTAATGGTAAGATGTAAGAAATTATAAGAAGATTCGTTAGCATATTATACCCTGCAATTTACAAAAAGTCAACATATCACATATTTCTATAAGTCATTTGAAAACTTGCAATCTGTTCATGGAAGAAATAAGGCAAATGTTGCTTTAGTGATCCTAAGTAATCTACAAAAGGGTCATTTGTAGTTTAATTTGCAAAACATTAATTTCAAATCATAAGTAATATGACAAATTTAGAATATTTACCCAAAACTGCCAGAATATTTAACATTCATATACAAACATGCAAAAAACCTGGGAAGAGAAGAAAATAAAATTTTAAAGAAAACTTTAGTAATTGTTGCATGACACGCAAAAACCCTAAATGTATGACACGTCTACAAGGTGAAATCGTGCGTAGAGAATGGAGTAGTCCATGAAATTGTTGAATAAAATTCATTTGTTGGCAAAAGAGCAATAGACACAAGAAAAAAAAAAAACAAACGATGTTGTTGATGAAACAGACATAAAAGACAAAGAAAAACTTTTAATATGTTTTTGGTTAGAAATTATAAAATAATTGTGTATATATATTTTTTTGCTCTTGGTCTGTGTCTGACTAAGGATTAGAAGAAAAAAATTAATAAAACTTTAGGCTTATAATTATGCAAAAGGTTTTTGGATTTTTTTCTTTTTTTGGGAATTTTATAAAAATTTTGGGTTGAAATTATGAAAAATATAATCCTTTGATGTATTTGCACAAGACAAAACTACATTGTTAAAGGAAATTTAGCTGTAATTTGTAGTTGTTGCTGCTACTTACTGCTGGCTTACTTACTTGCATACTAAAACGGAAATGAGCGTGTTAAACAAACGGATGGAGAAGCCTAAATAACCGGAAGTGTGGTTTGAAAGTAGCTGTAGTAGTTATACTTACTTTGGCTTTAAATGAAAATGTCCGGGCGCGAAAATGACATTCAAGTAAATGTCATTACCACAAAACCAACAACAACACATCTATTTTTTGCTGTTAAACTACAACAATTTTAAATATCCTACTAACTAGGCGAACAAATACAAAAAAAAAAGAAAAAACATTTGTTCACTTTGTTAGCTAGCTTCCTTTGCTCGTGCATTAGAAAAGCAAACTATATGAAACAAAATAAAATCATTTAAACAGGAAAGTACTTACAACTTAGTTTAAACATGTCGTCTGGTCATTGCCAACATATAACATTGTTAACGGTTAGATGCATATGTGTACTTTTATAAACCAAACTTATATAAAGGTGTTGTAAACCATCATTGCCAACACCACACACTCTCACTCACTCACTGAGTCAGTCAGTCGCTGTCAACATCATCATTGTACCTTTAACCCTTAACATAATTGTCAAATCGGAGACGGAAAACTGGTTGTGAGTGTTTGAGACTTAAATCATGTTTTTTTTTCTCTGGCTAATGAATGTGATTAGGTGACCGTATGAGTGACCAACCAAACGACCGACTATAAAGTAGTTGTAATGTGAGAAATATAACGCTTAGACTGAAATAATTAAAATGAAAATATTTCATTCAAATAGGTATGTATGTTAGAGACAAAGAAAGAAATGAAGTAATAGAAAGGAGATATTTTTGGATAAAGATACTTTTTGTATAAAACTGGAATAGTTGTATGAAAATAAAATTTAGCTGCAAAGCTCATTTTCATTTAAAAAAGTGATTTTTTTGCAAAAAACTTTTGACTTTTGATGTAAAAAGAGATATTTGTTGGCCTAAAGAGATGTTGGGGTAAGTTTTCTGAGTTAAAAATGTGATTTATTATTCATACAAACCCATTTTTGTTTTAAAAGAGCTTTTTGTGTAAATCTATATGTTTTATAAGCTTTTTAAGCTGGTGGTGTTTCTGAAAGAGCTTTTTATGCAAAAGTTTTTATACAAAAATGTATAATAAGTATTTAGAAGCTTTTTTCCATAAAAGAAAACATTTATTTTTTTTTGAAAGCTTTCTTGAAAAGATGTTTTCTTAGGAAACTGTTTTTAAAAGGAAAAGACGTGAATGCTTTCTCTAGAAGTGCTTTTTGCAAAAAGGCTTTTACTTCAAAAAGTTAAAATTTCTTTATGAAACGTTTTCCTTCTTTTCTTTTAAAAAGAAAGCTTAAAAAGCATTTTTTAAAAAAGGCTATAGGTATTCTTAAATGAATCGAAAAGCTTTTCTTTTAAAAAGAAATATTTATAAGAAAAACTGTGAGGTTTTTTTTCAAAAATCTATTTTTTGAACTCAAGACAACTTCAATAAACTTTTTAAGGAAAATATTTATCATGTATGTGTTTGTCTGTTTAGCTTTTAGTGTTAAAAAGCTTTTTGGTTTGTTTCAATAAAATGTCTTATGTTTTTAAGTGATCTCTTTGATTTAAAGCGATTGAAATGCTTTTAATAATAACTTCATAATTAAACTATTTTGTTCATTATCTACTCATGTAATCATTTGCTCATTTACTACAGGACTGACATAATTCCAAATTCGAAATTTAAACAATGTATCACAGAATAAGGACCTTTTTAAAGTTTGTTTTATAATTTTATTTATTTTTAAATATTTCTACTATTTTTGGTATTTTCGTTTTTTTCGTACATTTGATGAGCAAACATTTTCTATAAATTTTGATTAGAAATACATATATTGGATGAAATGTAAACCAAGGTAAGTACTATGAGATAATGGGCAAGAAACAAATTTTCAGCTCTATCGGTCAAGAACTGCTGGAGTCAGAGGGGTTCAAAGTTGCTGATTTTGGTCACACAGGGGTTTATTCAAATGAGTGTAAAATTTTACCTATTGATTGCAAAAATTGTATAAAGGAGTTCAGACAGCTATTTCTTTATTCTTGCCAAAAATATATACATTTTTTTTAATTTTTAAAAAATAATTTTTAATTTGATTTTTTTTTTAAACAACACATTATTTTTTTTTGTTTATGCCAATCTTGTAGTAAATGAGCTAAATAGTCGCTTATTTATACACCTCTAATTATAACTACACTTTTCTAATCAGTTGTTTTCTTTGTTATTGTTGTACTAACTAACTAACTAATTAACTCTGCAATTTTCCTTTTTTATATAAATTTTTTTTTACTACATATTTTTATATATTTTTTCTTTCAATTATTTAGTACTATTTTTTTCAGGATTTTAATCTTTCCCTATATGTTTTAATACCTCTCCTGACATGAATTCATTGAAATCCGCTGCTAAAAAAACTACAACTGATGAGAAAAAACGCATAAAAGCAAGATTATTGTTAAACATCAATCTTATAATCAACTGGCAAACAAACTTTTGATTTGTCTGCAAAATATTTTCATTCATTCAGGACCTGTTTTTTGTTCATCTCCTTTAATTTTCTCTTATTGTTCCTTCGTTTATTTATTTTCATCAAATTCAAGGCGTATGGTTTTTCTTTTATTTATTTTCTTGTGTTTTTTTTTATTTTACTTTTAAGACTAAATGAAAGAAATTTATATTTAAACTATTAAAAAGCAAGAGGAACAAATACGAAAAAAATCCTGTTCATTCGCAAGTCTGCAAGTTGCAACACACATCAATGCAACCAAACAATTGCAACACAAAAAAATAAAATAAATTTGAGAGAGTAGATGTAAGATAGAAAAAAATACTATAACGTTGCAAATCGAAATTACTTACAAAAGTGTTGAGCAGTAAGAACGCAAAGTTGGTGGAGTAAGGGTAGGCAGTTACTCTTTTTTAAAGGGTCATTTTGCTCGAGTCTGGTATCATATATACACGCCTGGTATTAAATATTTTTCAATAACATCCATGGCAAAAGTATATACATACATACGATAACACTATGGAATGTTGAAACGCAACGTTGTCAATATTGCAACAATTCGTTGTCGAAATGTAAATTTTATATACATCCATTGTTTAAATGTTAACAAAAGTGATGAACTCACTATTGACAAGGGATCATTGTATAGTGTTGTCGCACTATGACAACAGATGTAATTGAAAAACTATAAACACTTTGGTGTCAATTTGATACCAGGCGTGTATATTTCTTTTTCCCTCTCTAGCCTTTTTTTACATTTTAAATTCTATCTGTTTACCCTAAACTATATTACATTTATTTAGATTTAGTTGAATGAAACTATTTGTGCATGTGTATATTTACATTTGTATTAAGAACAGAATTTATAATATAACCAAAAGTGCATTACATTTCTACAGTTTTTCGGTCTCATAAGGCATTGATGATTTGTTCAGCAAATTGTGCTGAATTGAAGAATTCATTTCTTATAACACACGATTTTGTAGTTGTTTTCTTTATTTTCTTAAGAAAAAAAATATTCTAGTTGCTTTTAAGAGCTTACGTTTTCATTTCATTAAAAATGCGGGTTAAGACAGTGATATGAATTTATCAGTATTTTAGTATATAAGTAGATGTATGTACTATTAATTCTAGAGGGATTTTAAATAGGAACAAACAAACATTTTTTAATATTTTTGTTTTCAAATCATTTTGAAATTTACAATATTATTTTTAGCAAAATTTTGAACTTTTTTTGTGTAAAAATTATGCTTTTTCATAAAAAACCCCTTTTTGTTTAAAAATTCGCGTTTTGTGTAAAAACACCTTTGTATTAATTATTAATTGCGTAAAAAGTGTATTTTTTCTGTAAGAACTGACTTTTTATGTCAAATTTGACTTGGTTAAAAATTCAATTTTGGGTTAGGTAAGGTTAGCATGTCGTCCTCACGATGTCTTTTGGATGTCGACTTCCGATAGAATAAACTTAATCAGACATGAAATCTCTAGAGCGGGACAATGACAGAGGAAGTGAGTAATACTTTCTTAAATCTGGCATCATTACTGTGTAATTTTTGTTTTCTTGCATGGAGGCCAGAGGCCGGCCGGTCGGTCACCACCGCCTTTAATTTCCGTAAATTAACTCTCGGAATATAAAGATCTATGTGGGTTGAATGATGACCACATGCATTACGCAAGCTCATATAGTTTTCCACGTATATAGTGATTGCAGGTTGAAGGTGGTATGTCGACAATAAACGTGGACTTTGGGTAAAGTGTGAATTTTTGTAAAAAAAATATATTTTGGTGTAAAAGATAAAGTTTTGTGTGAAAGACAAAGTGACTTTTTGTGTAAATTTTTTTTTGCGTTTTGTGTTAAAAATATATTTAAGTAAAAAATATACATTTTTCTTTAAAATTTGAGGTTTTAAGATTTTTGTATGAAAGTAATTTCTTTTTTAAAAAAGTATGTAAAAGTAACTTTTATGTAAAAGTAACTTCCTGAGTAAAAGTAACTTTTTGTGTAAAAAATTACTTTATGTGTAAGAAGTTACTGGCTTTGGGTGTAAAAAGTGTTTTTGTGTGTAAGAAGTAACTAAACTTGGGTGTAATGTGTAACTTTTTGTGTAAAAAGTAACTATTTGTGTAAAAATAAACTTTTTGCGTACAAAAGTAGTCTTTACGTTCAAGTCAATTTTGATATACATAATTTTGTGTTAAATCTTAATTTTGTGTATAAAAATTACATTCTGAACATAAAGTGACTTTGGGTAAAAGGTAATTTTTTTTTGTGTAAAAACTCACTTTTATTGTTTAAACTATTTTTTTTTGTGTTAAATTTAAATTTTTGTATAAAGATATATTTTTGGTTAATATCGGCTCATTTTGTATAAAATGTCTTTTTTGAGAATTTTCGATGAAGGTGCGATCTATGGAAAAGTGGTTTGTGTAAAAAATTACTTTTTGTCTAAAAATCATGTTAAAACATTTTTTTATGTAAAAATAAGTTTTTTGTGTAAAAAAATAACTTTTTGTATAAAACCAAAATTTTTTTGTGTATGAAAATAACTAGATGTATAAAAGTTGTATAAAAGTTTATTTTACGTTTTCATCGCTAAAAATATAAAAGAATTGCAGTTTAAACTAAGCTCTTCATTGTGCTAACAACACATTTTTTAACATTTGAAATCTCTTGACAGAATTTCAGTTCATTTCATTGTATGAATATTTTCCTATTCAAAAATGTGTTTTACACAATTTCTTAAAGGGCCATGATTTCTCAAGAAAAGTTCAACAATTTTAATAAACTTGTCTAAAGAACAGGAACATTTATTGTTTTTTTCACAGTTTTATCCTTAATGAAATAATGACTAAATGACTCTTTGCATAGTTACTTAGATTTAAAACAGCTTTTTATTATTTTATTATTCATTACTCTAAGTCTTACAATACAACATATACACTGCAGTTTTTATGCATATTTTGATGACTTTTTTTTCACTTCCCTTACTCCCTGGTCTACTTAGCTCTTTCAAAGTCTTGGTATTTACTTGTTTTTTTTTTTTTTGCTTTGATTGCGTTTTAAATTTTTAATTATGTTTTTTAACGGACAACATTAAAATGAACATGTTGACTGGGGAACGAACACTGTTCTGACTTTCAACAATGACAGCACTTACAATAAATAACAGTCTTACAAAACACAAGATACAATGACAACAACAGCAACAACTACAACACCAATAACAATAATATTAATAATAACAAAAAAAGTAATAACAACACCAATCTTATATTACTTGACAAACACTCGTATATTCTACACTCTTCCTCATATTTTCTATAGAATGTGTTGGTAGAAAAAAACTTTATTTGGAAATGAAAGGAATAAATGAGAAGTAAGAGAAGGCAATAGAAAAAAACTTGCAACAAGATCTTAATGCAACAATAGAGAATTTGCACTTATTAAAAGGCAACACAAAACGTTACGTTGTTATATTATACCTTCCTTTCGTTTGAATACGAGTAGTTTGTATAGTAGAGGCAGAAAAAAAAAACTTATACAAAGAAAATGCAAACACAGCTGTAGGTAAATATATAGCAGTGTAATGCATATTGTGCTATTGTTGCGACAAATAATGTTTGCAGTGTTTTTCACCCTCACATTTTTTTTGCTAAAAATTCTCTTTTCACTAAAATTTAAATTTTTTGCCGAAAACTCACTTTTCACTAGAATTAAATATTTTAATGAAAATTCACTTTTTCCTAAAAATATAAATTTTTTGACTAAAAAGTAAAATATTCATTGGTCCTTTATCCACCTTAAAGTTTATCAATCGGCTCATAATCGTTTTCTAAGTCGATTCAGCTATATCCGTCTGTCCGTCCATGTAAACCTTGTAATCAAACTACAGGTCGCAATTTTAAAGATAATTCAATGAAATTTGGTACATAATCTTCTATTGTCCCAGGGACGAAGCCTATTGAAAATTGTTAACATCGGTCCATTAATTTACCTAGTCCCCATAAAACTGAACCCCCGAATAGGGTTTTTAAACTTTGTAATCAAACTACAGGTCGCAATTTTAAAAATAATTCAATGAAATTTGGTACATAATCTTCTATTGTCCCAGGGACGAAGCCTATCGGTCCATTATTTCACCTAGCCCCCATACAACTCAACCCGCCGAACAAAGCTTTTAAGTTCAAAATTATGTTTAATATACTCATATCATGACAAAAAGCTCCAAAAACAAAGCTCTATACTAGACTTGCTGACCCCTACGAATTCCATAATAATAGGTCCTCATATGACCCTAGCCCCTATGAAAAGCCCCCCATCAAAATTTCACTTAAATATCCACAATTGTATTCAACAATAAACGGCTTAAGTATGTATATTTGGGGCAAGGTACAATTCAACTTAAATGCTTTATTATGGCTACTATATCAGATTATATTTTTGTAAATGGTGTAGAGTATTAAATGGTCGGCCTTGCCCGACTTGTTCTTGTACTTGTTCATTCACACTCTACACCACTGTAGTGGGAGGTGTATCTGTCTGTCTCTTTGCTCTGTCTGTCTGTCTGTCTTCTGCCTGTTTGTCTGTCTCTCTCTCTCTCTCTCTCTCTGACTCTCTGTCTGTGTCCATGTAAAGCTTGTGCGCACGCTACAGCACACAATTTTCAAGATATTTTGATTAAATTTAACACATGTTTATGTATGTATATTCCTTATTTCGACCTACGCTTGTTTCATCTAGCCCTCGTACAACCGTATCCCCTGCAACAGGTTTTGAGCTTATAATTATTTTTAATGTTCAAAAATGTCAAAAAATCTTAATTTGTTTTAATATTACAAAAATAATCTAGATTTTAAACATATAATTTGTGTAGGCTCTCATATGATGAGCCAATCCCTAGTATACATTCATTTATACAATTTAGCAGCAAAATTGTTTTTATCTTCTAACTATTTTTGTTTCACTATTTCCATAATCCCAACTGTAAACATGCATAGAGGTACGTGTGTGTATAATAAGTTTATGATGCAGTTAAACAAGAAAAAAAGTTGACAAATGAAAAACTAGCTGGCAAAAACAAAACAAAAAAAAATGAAACAGGAACTATAGCAAAAATTATAAATTAATTTTATGCAGCAATCCCTCAGAGAAAAGGCTAAATACATACGGACAAGTTTTACTTAGTTAGTTAAGACAGAGTATAAACTACAACAGCTCGCATTAAGAACTGGTAGAAAATTACCAAAACTTCAACTAGAGGTGAAGAGTAAATGCGGGCAAATATGTATAAAGAAGAAAGACGATTTTCTTAACATTTCATTATGTTTTGCTTTGCCATATTCACTACATTGAGTGCATTTAGAGGAGTTTTATTTCATGTTTCATTTTATTCATTTTATTTTCGTAATTTGTACATAAAGTTTTGCCCCTTCCTACTGGGTTTAATAAAATATATAAAAGCTGTGTTGCTAGTGATGGCCATGTTCTTTTGTGTAGTTTTTGTACATGACATCATATATAAAGGGCAGTATTACACTGTAATTTAGTAGTTTGCTGTTGATAGTTGTATTTTAAAGTTTTACTAGTAAATGGAGAACAATATTTAAAGTTTTCTTGTATGATCGTCGCGTAACGCAACATGGCTTAACATGTTTTTCATGTTTCATAAAGCTTTGGTTACTTCAATTTAGCTAGTTGTTTGTAGCTGCTTGCAACTCCCTTTAATGCTTACAGACATTTTAACATAATTTCTTATTGCACTTACGCTCACAAACATATACAATAACATACATATTTAAAGCTTTAGCCAGTCATCATTATGACAAAATGAATTACTGGAATTTCAACGCATACATTAAGTGCAATATTACTTCTATATACCCGGCTATTTTGGGCGACTATCTCTAACTTCTTCATCTCTATCTTCTCACATTATTTTCATTTTCAGAGGAATACTATCTAAAAGAGATGCCTTAACATTTCAAAAAAACTTTTACGTACCTACTTTGCAATTTCATCACTACTATTACTATTTTTCGTTTAGCTAATATTTTTGTTGTTCTTCTTTTTGTTTCCATTTTTGTCGTTTTAAGCCAAAAGGGTCTTGACTGACTTGACTATAAACAGCTTAAACTGCAAAACAGCATGAAAATGAAGTAAATGTCAAGTGTTGAAATGCCACTACATTTACACTCACTCTAGAAAGTGTGTGTGTGAGTGCGTTTGCCTGTTAGCTGGCCCTGGTTCTTCTGTCCCACTTTTCATGGTATTACGTGGCTTAAAAGACAATGTCGTATTAGTTTGTTGCTACAGGATGATATTGTAAGGATTTATATTTGTGCTAGTATTTGTGTTGATTAGAGTGCGTTGCTTTATGGCAGAGGATTTATTAGAATGGCGTTGTTGGTGTATGTGAGTGTGTGCCCTTGTATGTGTAGGAGAGTGAAAATGGAGAGTGTTAAAAACTCAATCGGGCTATAGTGGCTAAGGTTTCTTTTTTAGTTTTTTTTTTTTTAAATGCGTAACTGCAATTGCGTTTGAAATTGTACCCAAATGGACAATTAACTAGCAGTATTTATGTGTAAAGGACTTTAATTATATGCTATAGACCACTATAGTGGGTATTTGTGCATTGCGGTTCTGTTTATAAATCGAAATTATAAGAATTTGTCTTATAGTAAAGTTTACCAATTGGCAGAGAAGCACTTTCTTAGTGGCTGTAGATCGACTATTGTTTTGACTATAACCAGATTATTGTCTTGACTACAAGCCAGACTGTAGTCTTAACTATAGGCTAGATTATGAATTAGATTATAGTTTTATCTATAGGCCAGACTAAAGTCTTGTCTATAGGCCCGACTATAGTTTTGGATATAGACAAGACTATATATGGTGTTGATTATAGGCCAGTCTATTGTCTTGACTATAGGACAGACTATGGTCTGGACTATAGGGCAGACTACAAATAGTCACGACTGTAATACTGTCTATAGATCAGAGTATAGTATTGTCTATAAACCAGACTATAGCCTTCGCTATAGACCAGACTAATGTCTTGCCTGTAGACCAGACTAATGTCTTGGCTATAGATCAGACTAATGTATTGGCTGTAAACCAGACTAATGTCTTGGTTATAGACCAGACTAATGTCTTGACTATAGATCAGACTATAGTCTTAACTATAGACCAGACTATAGTCTTGATTATATACCAGACAATAGTGTTGACTATAGACCAGACTATAGTCTTGAATATAGACCAGACTATAGTCTTGACTATAGACCAGACTATACACCAGAATATAGTCTTGACTATAGACCAGACTATATTCTTGATTATAGACCAGACTATAGTCTTGACTATAGACCAGACTTTAGTCTTGACTGTAGACCAGACTATAGTCTTGACTATAGACTAGACTATAGTCCTGACTGTAGACCAGACTATATTCTTGATTATAGACCAGACTATAGTCTTGACTATAGACCAGACTATAGTCTTGACTGTAGACCAGACTATAGTCTTGACTATAGACTAGACTATAGTCCTGACTGTAGACCAGACTATAGTCTTGATTATAGACAAGACTATAGTCTTAACTGTAGACCAGACTATAGACCAGGCAATAGTCTTGACTATAGACCAGGCTATAGCCTTGACTATAGACCAGACTATAGCCTTGACTATAGATCAGACTATAGTATTGACTATAGTTTTGACAATAGACCATGGCATTAGTATGGCCTATATTCTGATCCACAGTGAAGACTATAATCTTGATAATGTCAAGACTATAGGCTGGTGTCTTGACAATACACCAGACTTTAGTCTTGGCTATAGACCAGACTTTAGTCTTGACTATAGACAAGATTGCAGTCTTGACTATGGACCAGACTATAGTCTTGACTATAGACCAGACATTAGTTTTGACTATAGACCAGGCAATATACCATACTTATGTCTTGGATATAGACAAGATATTAGTTTTGACTATAGACCTTGACTATGTCTTGTCTATAGACTATTCGAATGTATTGACTATAGACTAATCTATTGTTTTGCATTTATCCTATAATTGCATTACACTCAGTCGTTGCCCTTAATTACATTAGAATTGTAGGTCAGTTATTTTGTCCTTTCTCACATTCATTACAATTTCTTCCTTCATTCCCCATTTTTTTTGCATATACTAGTAATTGTTATTGTTGCCATATCATTTCATGGCTTATTGTTTATTGTTTCTTAACATTTTTTTTAAGCTTTAAGTCTATTTGGTCATAATTTTATTGTTCTTGTTTTTGTTGTTGTTGTGATTTCCACTTTTCTTGAATGTTTGTTTGCATATAAAATGGGTGTCGTTTGGCGGCGGTTACATTTTTAGTTTATTATGCGCACTCGACACTAAATTTTATTGTCAGTTCATGTCCTGTTGAATTATGTAGCATAGTAGTAATGGCATTCTCTTTATTTTCTGCTATGTCTTTTTAAATTAAAGCTTTATATCCTATTTGCTGTTTTCTGTTTCCTTTTGGACTATTGTTCAAAACTAAATCCCTTCATCCGTTGATAGATGTGAACATTGTAAGAGAGGAAAAGAGTGAGCAGTAAAATTTTACATGTATATAGTATATTCTTGCTTACGTATACATGTAAAATTTCTTACATGCAACTATTAATTTTTTCGTTCTAACGCTGGCACCATTATGTGTAATCCTTTTTTGTCTTCGTTATTTTCTTGGACTATACTTGCGTTGTTTTATTTTTGGCTGATAGAAAGTTTTGTCTTTTTCATTTTAGCAGCTCTGCTTTGTTTTATATTACCTTTTTCTGTTACATTATTTTAATGTTTAACTTTTTTTGCAACTTTGTTGCCAATAGTCACCTAGAAAATTAGGAATAAAGAATAAAAAATAGTATATAAAGGATTCAGTGAATATGATATATAATTAAAATTTTAGTTAAATATCTTCAAGTAACATTTTATCATGAGTGCAGATGTACCTTGTGATTCTAGAACTTTATACATAATTATGAGCTTCAAGAACCTATTCGGGGCTTATGATCATACATGAAGTTGTTAAAATAACGGTTATTTTTTAATTATTTTAAACAGTAAAAATTTCCTGTTTTTAAATTTCTTTTTTATTTTAAAAATTTAAAACTGGAATTAATTAAAGAAATTTACAGATGGATGGACGGACGGTTGGAAATATCTACATCGATTCAAAAATCATTCTCTGAACTTAAAATGATCGTAGAAACAATATAACAAACATCAACATAAAACTATAATACAATCCCCGCCACTATAGCGTATTATAGGTTTGTACTTAAATTAAAGTTACTTTTTATAATAATTTGTAAAATTAAATATTTAAATTTCTTTATTTTTAACTTAATAGTTTTTTATTTTTTACAAGAGAATATAACTTAAATTTCATTATATTCTTTTGTATTGTCTTCATTAATAATTTGCTTTATTTAAAAGTTGACCTACTTTCGATTTTCAATGGTTGCATTTACATTGTAATATTGAGCACAGTTAAACCTCGATTTATAGAATACATGATATGGGAAGCAAATTAAGCAATAAACGTTTTTTTTTAAATTTCTAAAATTCAATAATGAAACTTGAAACATATTTGACAAAATAACATAATCAAAGTGCTGCTTAATCAAAGGACTACCTGTAGTATTAGTGTATTGTCACTTAGTTACACAAATACTTATAAATATTTCCATTGTCTCTCCCATTTTTTTTGAGATTGTGCAAATTGTAACAATATTAGAAATTTTGTAATTAATTCAATTAAATCACAAAAGAAACTTTATTTTCTTTTCTCAATATTAGTGTGAGTGGATGTGTGTGTGTGTCTGTGAATTGCTACAAGGTTTATTAATACAACTAGAATATGGGGCTTAAAAGAGGTGACAATAATGTTTTTAATTCAATTACAAAATACTGTAATCAAACTCAATTGAATAATTAATATGTATACAGTTTCTTATACTTACACAACACTATAACGTGGGTGTATTTATAAATAAAAACTAATAATACATTAAATTATTTTACAGACTATAGTTACCTTTGTCGTTTAAACTGAACGTGTGTCTCTACTTTGAACTTTTTTTCAGAATGTTTGAAACCTGTTTGTAAGTATTGACAAAGATTTCAGTATAAATGTTATAAGAAATTATTCTACCGGTTTAAGATTACAGGTCAATAATTGTACGCCTCTTCAATATAATTAAAACCTTAACGTAATATACATGAATTTTAAAATTTTAACCCTGTCGGGCGATAATTATACATACTCTCGTATATTAAACCTTAAACCACACGGCGTATGAGTGTTGACAACGGAATTAAATATAAATTATACGTCATGTTGGTCTGAGAGAAATTACATATAATTTTGTTATTCTTTTTAACAAAAAAAAAAAGAGATCTATATATACATAATTATGGTCTACATACCATGTCTATATTAATTTACTTAATCATATCTTATCAAGCATAATCTTTAATTAAAATTTAAGTACAATTATTATTTGAACTTAATTTCTAATGCTTAATATGATACCATAACATAAATTATTAATTATCTTAAATTAACAACTCTATGACAATAAAGAAAATGTGCATAACTCAAGTTATACAAATATTTTTGAAATCTTATGTTTCAGTTTTAATAAAAAAGAAATTCTTATAAATTAATTTCATAAATTTGTATTGAAATTTAAAACATTTGCAATGCATCGAAAAATGAACTTATGTACGTTCTTTTTATTATCATATAACAATATTTCCCATTTTTAAATTAACTATTGTAGAATTTTTTTATTTTGAATGATCCAAATTTGGCTAATTAACTTAAAAAAAAATTCAAAAATCTCTTTAAAACATTTATATTCAAACTACTTAGTTCTGTCAATAATCTGAATTCCCGGATAGCCTTAAATGTGTAGTATAGTCTAGCAATTAGTATGGAATGTAATCAAGTCTGTAGCTTTGGTTATGGTATTAGTTAAAGTTTAGACTAGTCCATAGTTTGTAGTCAAGGCTATAGCTTGGAAGAGAGTCCTGTCTATGGTATTTCTTATATTTTCTGAATATGCTTTAGGCTTTAGTCATCAGGCTATCTTATAGCCTGATTCTTCATTCTCCCTATATTCTTGCCTATTGTCTAGGCTATAGTCCAGTTTATAGAGTCGCATATAATCTAGTTTATATTGTGGATTATAATCTAGTCTAGTTTGGACTATAGTTAAGACTACATTATAGACTATTGTCTAGCCTAAAGTTTGGACTATAGTCTAGTTTATAGTTTGTACTTAGTCATCTTTATAGTATATATTATAGTCTATAGTCTAAAACAGAGTCTAGTATAAAGTCTGGACTATAGTCTAGTCTGTTTTCTAGTCCAAACTGTATTTTAGTCATGTCTACATTTTAGTATAGACTTCAGTATTTACTATAGCCTAGTCATTAGTTATGTCATAAGTCTAGTCTTTAGACTAGTCTACAGTAAGGTCTATAGTCTAAGTAACACTGGGGATTAGAGTCTTAACTAAGTCTTTTCTCTGTGCTTTATTTTAGTTATTTGTCTGAACTACACTATGGTCATTAGTCTGAACTAGATTGAAGTCTTTATTCTTGACTTTAGTAAGGTCTGTTGTCTGGTCTCTAGTCTATATTATGATCTCTTCTGTAGTCTTATTTACTCATTTAAACTACAATTAAGACAATGTCCTAATGTCTGAATTATATTCTGCATATTAGTGCACAAAATATTCAAGGCATTGTCATAGACAATTGTCTGGTTTTTATTTTCTAGTCTATTTTATATGTCTGAACATTTGCTTATGTTATAGTCTGATTTTGTATATAATCTTTATAATAATGTCAATTATTTATTCAAGTTTAAGTGATTACGAAAGTTGACGTTTATGAGAGTCAGGCGGTGTCTTTGAGACGTTTAGTATATTTTTATAATATGTGTGTACAGGACTACTTCTTCTAGATGTATGTAAGTACATGGTAAATACCGCATGCATGAACATAAAACCACAAATTTACACAATGACATAAATTCATATCATCTCGTATTTTCAAATTTTTTTTTAGCTTAAAGACAATAAAATTATCATATAAGATGAATTTAACAAAAACCAAAAATATAATAAACAATAAATAAATTTATTTATTTTATGCTAAACACATACACAATTACTTCTTGCATAAACTCACACACTACAGCTAAGCCCTGTAATTTGCTAAGGAGTCAGGATATCCTTTTATTATTAGAATTAATGTCAAATGTCTGACTATTTAATTACAGCTGAATAATATGTTTATATAAAATTTTTAATGGCAACAGTGGTTTTAGTGCCTTAATTAAAGCGGAGGATATGTTACTATTACCTACTTAATTTTATAAATATGCCCCTTAATGTAACATTCTTCGGTATAACCAACCCAAACTGCAGGATCTATAAGTATGTATATATATAGCATGTCTATACACCAGCTTTCTTCTCTTTTTCTCATACTGCAGACATTTTTATTCGTAATAGTTTAGTGTGAGTATGAATAATAAATATTTAATAAAAAAACATAAAATATTCCAAATTTTTTTTTCAACATTTCGCTGAAATTTTGACGAAAAGAACAGCAAATTTATGTGCAGACAAACAATTTGTTTTATTGTGCATTTGCGTTTATTTTATTTGTACATTATGTGTGCGTGATGAAGTTTCGTTTTTTTATTGGATTTTTATTTTCAAATTTAAATTTTATTGAATTTTTGCCACTACTTGAGTTCAATGTTTCGGCAATAATTGTTAAATATTTGTTTTTGAAGTTAAGTAATAAATATCTGTTTTTTTTAAAGAAATAAATTTGAGTTAATTTTATGTAGAGTGAATAATTTGAAAAAAGTGAAAAGTATTTACTTTAGGTAATTTTTTTGAAAAATTTTTGATTAATAAAGCTTTATAGATTCTGTAAGAAATTCTAAAAATTTTTTATTTAAAGCTTTTTCGAAAAGCATTTTTGAGCTTTTTTTATGGTAAAGATCTTTGGTATACAAAAACAAATTTGTTATTTAAAGCTTTTTTAAATCATTTTTGAGTTTTTTTTATCATAAAGTTCTTTTGTATACAAAGATGAGTGTTCGTTCTTCTATTCGTTCTATTAACCCTTGCCTGTCTTGTCCTTAACTGTACCAATCCTATACAAATAAGCTTTTATAGTTTTAAAAAATTTTAATAACTTTTGATTAATAAAGCTTTTCTTAAAGTTATGCACCCAAAAACCTTTAATTTCAATAAGCTTTATGAAGTTATCGGTATCAAAATGCTTTTTTGCATTTTTTTATTTTTTGCACTAAAATTATTTTAATACGTTTAGATAGATAAAGGTTTTTGTGGTTTGCAAAAAAAAAAAAACTCCAACTCCAAAAACTTTTGTATTTAAAGCTTTTTCAGTATCTCTGTTGAACAATTTTTATCGAAAATGTATTTCATATAGAGAAAACCTTTTTTGTGTATATCTTATTAAAATAATTTTTATTAATTTTTGCATTTAAAAAGAGCTTTAGTGAACTTTCTTTATTTAAAAGCTATTTTATATACAAAAATGAAATTTTCATTGATTTTGTTAATTTTTGGTTCCTGAGGCTTTTTAAAAAAATTGTTTAACTTGGAAAGCTTTAACTTTAATTAAAGCTTTTTAAAAGGAAAATATAAAATTTTTTATACAAAAGTGGTTCTACTCTTTATTTAAACTACAATTTTGTCATTTTAAACCAGTTTTATAATATAAAGCTTTGAAAGACTGTTCTTGTAACAGATATCGTTTACATTAAACATTAAGTTAAAAAGTTTTCTAAAGAAAAGTTTTTTAAACCCGTAATTCATTGCGAAAGCTTTTTTTTTAGAAATTAATGAAAAATACCAAAATTTTTTTGCCAAGAAGGAACTTGTAAAAGCTTCTCTTAAACCGAAACATATTTTAAGCTGATCAAAAGCTTTTTCGAATAAAAGCTATTTTAAAAATAAATAAAATTTTGAATATTTGCTTTTGTATATTCCAATCGCAGGTCATTTACTTTATTTAATTAATTTGAAAAATATTTAGTTATTTAACATTAAGTAATAAACTTTTCGCTAGCTAGACGACAAAAAAAATAACTTTCCTGTTTTTTTTTCAGTTTGAAAGTTTTGGCAAGTTAAAGAACAAAATAATTTTTTGTTGCAATAAATCTTACTATATCTGTCTATACTATTGGCTGTCCTTCGTACTGAATATGTCTGAATTTGTTAATTAAACCATCATTTTATAGATTGAAGTGAAACATTTGCGGAAGTGAAAATAACTGCGTGTAAAGAAAAAAGGCCGTTTATAAAGTTTTTTTCCCTTTGACAGTGTTGTAGCAAAAAAAACAACTGTAATGAACTTTTCCTGCAAAATGTGACAAACTTTGTTGTAGTTGTTTTTTCACTATATTATTTGTAGTAGTTTTTCGAATTTTCCTGTTGTTATAAGCAGCTCTTTTAGTACTTAATACAACAGTTTTTTTTTTTAATTATTTTTTATATATATTTCCTAGCAGATTATTTTTTAAGTTTTTTTTTCGCAAAAAATGCAAGTTTCTGCGTTGCATATTATTTTTTATGACATTTACTGGGTAATTAGACATAACAGGAAAATACTTCATATTTTTACTTTTTAAATATATTTTTCATTTTTTTTCTGTTTGCTTTATGTTGGCGAAATATGAAAATATATACTTAAAAATTACTTTTTTGCTTTTGAAAAACCCAAAGAAGAAGTGAACAAAAATCAACAACTGCATAAACACAAACCAATTACGCTAGAGTAAAATTTTACTTAAAATTTATAAAGTTGTAATGATAAAAATATAAAAAAACGTAATTTACACAAAATTAAATTGTGAGTGTCGGTTGAGGCCAAAAAGTTATTGACCATAAAATAAGATTAAAGTTGCATAAAAAGTTGTTCATGTTTTTAATGATAAGACAACAGATTCAGTTGAAAAATTATATATTTTTAAACCAGTTATTAGTGATATTTATTAAATGTTAAAGTATATGACGGCAAAAATGACTTATGTGTATTTTTTTAGTTTTTGTTTATAAGAATTTATTTAGTCTATTAATATCTATCAAAAAGGTTTTGATTAGAATATTGGTCAATCGCGTAATAAGAAGTTTCATATAGTTAAGAGCATTTATCTCTAAGTATCTTGTACTAACCATTTATATGTCTGTCCATCCAACCCTCTGCTTTTCAAATATTTAAATAATAATAAGCACGAAAGCGAAAGAAATATAATTGTCCAATTCCCAATCGATGTCGTATCACTGTAGCGTTGTATGTCATAAAAATTTTTTGAAACAAAAACAAATCAATAACAAGTAAGAAGTTATAGTCCAGTGAAGCCGACCATATAATACCCTACACCTGTATACGAATAAAATGTGATTTAGTTGCATTGTACCTTGCTTCATATATACTTAAGCCATTTATTGTTTAAAAAATGGGAATATTTAAGTAAAATTTTGATGGAGCTTTTTTTATAGGGGCTAGGGTCAAATGAGGCACTATAATTATAAAGTTCACCAGGGTCATCAAGCCTAGTGTAGAACTTGGTTTTGCAGCTTTTTGTCAAAATTCGAGTATATTCAATATAATTATGAACTTAAAAGCCCGGGTTCAGTTGTATGGGGCCTAGGTGAAATAATGGACCGATGTTTACTGTACCATATAAGATCATGTTCCAAATTTCAATGAATTGTAGTTTGATTACAAGGTTTACAAGCCCTAATCGGGGTACAGTTGTATGGGGACAAGTAATATAATAGACCAATCGTCACCATTTTCAATAGGCTTCATTCCTGGGACAATAGAATATCATGTACCAAATTTCATTGAATTATCTTAAAAATTGCGACCTTTAGTTTGATTACAAGGCTTACATGAACGGACGGACGGACATAGCCTAATCGACTCAGAAAATGATTCTGAGCCAATTGGTATACTTTAAGGTGGAAAGGTTTGGATAAAATCCATCAACGTGAATATCCTCTCTGCCTCTTGCCTAAACTGACCAATAGCCATGTTTGTTAAAGACATGTATTCATACATTATATTTTAATAAAAAATAATAAACTATTACAAAACCTGTACATTAACTGTTCGAAACTTAATTTCAAATTTGATCAGTAAATCTTCATTATAGTTTTAATAGTTTAAATGTCCATTTACCGACAATTTGTTGTGTCTGTCTATTACTCATTTTCATAATATTATGTGGCTTGAAATTTCTTATAAAATGATCACGTTTCTTTTTGAAAATTTCAACATTATTAGGCTTAACGTCATATATAATGAAATTATTGTCCATATGCCGCATGTCTATTGACAACAGTACAAGAATATATTTGTCGGCAGCCATTATCAACTTCATCAGTTAAACAGTTGAAAAATTGACTTTCAAACGATGAAAATTTACTGCCACAACATGACCAACCAAAAATTAAGTGAAGGAAATAAAAAAAAAACGAAACAGACAGCTAAATTGTGAATGTCCATAAGAAGTTAAAGTTGCTTGGTACTTCCTTTTTATATTGCTTTTGTTTTCTTCTCTACTTTTTTCGTCTGTTATTTCATTTCACTCTTATTGCTTTTGATAAAAGTGACAATCTGCAGTTTATAGCATGTTTAACGATAGACAGTAAATGCATCAAAAAAAAAAAGAAAAAACTGTTTTAACAGCTGCCACATCAGTGCTACTGCTACAACACTAACATTAGCAGTTGTGCTTCATTTACCACATGCCATGTTGCAGTTTTTCATCATTTAACCAATCACGTTGGGCACGTTTCTGATGTTCAACGTTCAAACGCTCAATAAAATGTAAAAATACTACAACTGCTTTAGAAATAGAGGAAAATGCTTGCAAAATATACGTTTTACTACTGTAAAAGATTCGGCGATTTCGAATTTCTCCTAAGTTTAGTTGTTAATGTATTTTTAATATGTGGTAGTGATTTTGCAAATAAAATAATGAAAATATAAAAAAGTATTTAGCAGATATATAGAACTAGAACTGAACTAGAACTGAACTAGAACTGAACTAGAACTGAACTAGAACTGAACTAGAACTGAACTAGAACTGAACTAGAACTGAACTAGAACTGAACTAGAACTGAACTAGAACTGAACTAGAACTGAACTAAAACTGAACTTAAACTGAACTAGAACTTACAAATGTTACAAATCAAACGATAAAATTTGTATTTAAGAAAATTAGTAAATTTTCTTAAAAAAACAAGCATAACCTTTACCTCAAAGTTTGCTGATGTTATAAATAGCGTCTTCGTCGACGTTAGTTAAAAAAATCTGATCACGTAAAATTTTTGAATTGCTTTTATTGACTGCAAACCATATAAAACTGCAAGAAAAAAACCATTATAACTATAACAGTATGGTTGACTACATCTTAGCCAACAACAACTCTTTTCATAGGCATGTATTTGCCACTCTGCTATAATCATACGTATATATTTATATAAAAATATGTATGTGAACTAGTCTATGAATTTAATCTTATATATAAGTATAACATATGTATGTTATGGTTTTTTATTTTTTTCGTTTATTTAAATTATGTTTTTTATTTTCTTGTATAAACCACGTATCTCAAGTTAAGGTTTAAATTAAATCTATAAAAAGTGCTCCCAACAATGCAGAACTGATAACATTTTTAATTTTTCCCCTTTTTATCGGCGTATGTTATTTTTTTGGTTTAACATTTAAAAGATGTTGCGATAACCTTTGGCTATGCGGCAATTATATATTTTTTATTAATTGCATACATTTATGCTTACTTTTGTGTATTAAAGAAATGGGTTTTAAAAATAAAATTATTATATCATATAGCCTTGTGGACGTATACGTAATATATAATTGTCATATAAATTTAATGATACTGATACGGCCTGGGGGGACACTAAAACTCAATTGTAGATTTTTCAAAATACAAAATAATATTTACATATTGACAAAGTAATTATGAATATAAAATTGGTTAGCTTGTAAAAAAAAGTTTCCTTTACACGATTTTTATACAAATTCTTTCTAAACTTGACCATGAATTTAGCTATGTTCAAATTTTTTTGTCCATTTTATTTAACTTCAAGAAATCATAAATACAATTCTTACCCAGACCGTTATTCCAACCACAAAATGCCCTTGATATAAAACTACTTTAAAAGTTATTAAAAATATTTGTTGTTGCTGCAACAACCAGTCATCTCTAATAAATAGTATGAAACTACCTGTGTTATTGAAATTCTAACCAAGTTCAGCTCACCGTATGCACGAATGCATAATTCACACATTTAGATAAAATGAAGCAGACCATTTAGAAAGAACCAACGACGGACCAGCGTACAGCAACACTAGTAAAAGCCGTAACGGAAAGTACAAAGACTCTATGCAGAAGTACACGCATACACACTCATAAGAGGAAACAAGCAATCCCAAAGAAAGAATAAAGTAAACAAACAAATCATTTAAGAAGAGTTAAAAGAAGTTACCAATGTGTACTTTTTAATAGTGTATAAGTATTATAAATATGTATATTTATAAAGGTATGAGTTAATACCAGTCACCATGTAATTTTTGAGTTTTTTTATTTTATTTTTTAGTAGCTCTGCATTGCTGTTAGAATGTAGTCGAGAAACTGGCTGCAGTATTTTTTATTTTAGTTATTATTTATTTTAGATCTTCATCTTCATTTTGTTTTTTGTGGGCATTTTTATTTAGTTACTTTGTTGGTAACATTTCTATTTATATATTGGTATGTTAATATATGCATTAACATTTTGTTGTTAATTTTGTTGTTATTTAATTTATAATCTAGCCTATAGTCTAGTCTATAGTATAGCCTATAGTCTAGTTTATAGTATAGCATATAGTCTAGTTTAAAGTATAGCCTATAGTTTAGTTTATAGTCTAGTGTATATTCTAGACTATAGACTAGACTATAGACTATTGACTAGACTATAGACTAGACTATAAACTAGACTATAGACTAGACTAGACTATAGACTAGACTATAGACTAGACTATAGACTAGACTATAGACTAGACTATAGACTAGA
>NC_060954.1:58869396-58879455 GCF_022045245.1 Lucilia cuprina
TCAGTTCTAGTTCAGTTCTAGTTCAGTTCTAGTTCAGTTCTAGTTCAGTTCTAGTTCAGTTTTAATTCAGTTCTAGTTCAGTTCTAGTTCAGTTCTAGTTCAGTTCTAATTTTTTCCTAGTTTAGTTCTGGTTCAGTTCTAGAGGTATAATTAATTTTATAATTTTTATTAAAAATTAACAAATTCTTTTCTGCACAAAACACCACATGCCGATTGCTAACAGTTTGTTATATTATTATTCTCCTTTGCCTAAATAACAATACAAATTCCATATATTGTAATTAAACATTTAATAATGTAATTTTATTGTATCATAGAAGAAGTAATAAAGAATGAATAAATTGTTGAAAATCCCCCTAAGATCACTTAATTTTCCACAATAATTCTTTATTGTTGCAAAATTCTGACTTAAAAGCAAAAGAGAAATAAAGTTAATGTGTGTATATGAGAAATAATTCGATATTTTTAAACAGTTTTTTTCTACCATTTTACTTTTCTCATAAGAACTTTATTTTAATCTTCTTAAACTGCAAACATTCTTAAGAAACACACATGGCTACATATATTCAAATGTCTGTGATTTTCCCACAAATATGTTTGCATATACATAAGTACAAACAAAAACACAGACACATGCATATGTATGAATATGCATATAACAAGACAAACATACATAAGCATAGAAGTAAATATAAATATTTTACAAATTTTCATTATACATATAACAACTTAACAGTAAAAACACACACATACATTTAAAACATAGATATTTGTATATACAAGTATTTAACTAAGAAACACATACTTACGGACCGACAGACTGCTTTTTATACCAACGGAAGTTTCAGATAGACCAAAATGTTTGTGTGTGTTTTTTTAGTAGCAACATTATAATTGCATAAAGATCTTTAAAACAAACACAAATCAGAATAAAGCAGGATTTACAAAAAAAAAACTAAATAGAAAACTAGCATTTGTAGGTAGATAAAAAAAATATATGAAAAGTATACAAAAAAATGAAACATAAAACAGACACACGAGAGACATCTGCCACAGAGTAGTACGAAATAGCAGTATTCATAGTTATGGACTAAAGATTTTTCCAAGAATTGAACACAACAGGCCAAAAATAGATTAGAAAAGACAAAAACAGGAGGGAGAGAATAAGGAAACAAGACAAACAGAACGTTAAACATGACATGTTGTATTTTTAACAAATAAGAAATAAAATGCGGTTATTTATAGGGAAATTTAAAATGAACTGTTATTTATACATATGTAAATATGTTTGGGCTCCTGGCAGTGAGAGTTTAATAATGTCCCCAGTCACATAGACCAAGTTATTAAAGCAAATGTAATCTATATAAAGGTGAATATCAAACTAATTCAGAAATATGTTTGTTGATAATAATGGAAATTTTTGGCTTAGGGTCTTATTTTTATAAACAATCAACATTTCATACAAATTTTGTTCCAAACCTTTGATAAAATTTTATAAATAAGAAAGTGAATATTAAAAGTACACTTCTATGTAATAATATGACTAAATATTTCAGTTTTATTTTAAAAAATTAAATTTTATGTGAGTTAAATAAATATTTGAAGTTTTTTATTTTAGACGTATACTTAACATTTGTAAAGTTAATAAATCATTAACACGTATACGTATAGGTATTATTAATAAAAACCGTGAAAGATAAAGTTTGTTTAATTGTACAAGTCCACAACTTCTTAAAAACTATTTGCAAGATATAAACCTAAGAAACTGATCCTTTTTGTTTGCAAACATAACTTTGGGCAAAACTGAGAGATATGGGTCCTTTGCTTTTTGGTCTTTTAGCATGTAAAGGTCTCCGTATATGAATATATTTCTATGACTTAAGAACACACATAATCAAATATTTCGCTTAAATACAATTTTTTTATTTAAATTGCAATTTCTCAATTTTACAACATTTTGAAGACACCTGTGCAAGTGTACATAAGTATACGAGTTCATAGGTGTGTAATCTCGAACTGGCGGATATGTGAATATGTTCAAGTGTGCGATTATGTACCATAGGAATGTACGTTATGTTGAGAACATCAAGAAGACGGTTTTTGTTTTCTTAAACGACACAAAACACAAGGAACTGAGTTTTAAGAAAGAAAAGTATAAAACAAAAGCAGAAAAGGACGACAAACTACCAACCAACGAACCAAACATTCTAACGTCTTCGTCGCCGGCGTTAGCTGTTGGCTTTATTATAAACTATAAGTATTTTATAAAGAAGTGGGTAAATATAAAGTTAAATGAATGTTGTGTATACACTAACACATGTACTTTGTATGTGTAGGTGTATATGTTTTTGAAATTATAACTCTTGGTATACATAGACACGCTTTTCAAATTGCTTTGTGCTCTAAAATTCAATTTTCTTTCTTGAATGATGTAAGCCATGTTTACTCTCGACTTTTTTTATTTTATTATTTTTTGTTTTTATTGCTGCTATTGTTTTCTTTCTTTAGAATACAAATACATATTCAAACACACTCATAGTCTTATACAAATTCAGTTACACACTTTTTCATAAAAAAGTATTTGTTCATACCTGTGGACAGAAGAATTAATCTGAACTTTCTTTAATTACAATAACGTTAGTTTCATTTTTCATTTCATCTATGTAAAAAAATTATCTTATAAAGTTTTCAAGTAATTTTACAAAACCTAACAAAGTAATATTTTAATCATATTATTAATACTTACACCTAAATGTCTGTTCACCTATGTAACAATGTGTTAGTCAGTATATTTAAAAGAAAATGAGTAGCAGTCATTGGTGTATATGTACATGAGTATTTTTCAACTAAAGTCAACTAAAGCATATGTTTAACTTAAGCAGTTTACTTACGTACTACCTCGTTATTGTGTTGCTGCATATAAATGTGCCTATGTATGTGTACATTTGTCTGTTTGAGCTGTTTGTTTATGTGTATGTGTGTATTTGCCTGAAGTCTCAAAGGAATCTTCGTTGTGTATTGGTTTGAGCCTCATAATACAGCTTTTGGGCTTGAAATGTACAAATTTTAACTCTTTGCAAAATCAATTTTTAAAATATTCTCGCTACTAAAACCTCAACTTTAATACATACATATGTATACCGGTATAAAGGTACAAAGTGTACAGAGAATATTACACGTACGTTTATGAGCAAAAGGGAGTGTGTATTATTTTTAAAGGTTGTTATAATTTTGGCAGTGTTATAAATAGAAATGGGGCCTATAAACGAATCTAATTTTGAAAGTTAAAACTTGTATGCAAAGTATTTTTTTTGTAATTTAAAAAGTTATAAATTATATTAAAAACTGAGGGTAGAATTATTGTTGTAAAAAATACAAAAAGTATTTGTTCAATTCACAATCAAGTTGTATATTGTATTTACTAAAGTGTAGTAACAGTGATTGTGAACAGATTTTTGTAGCAAGTCATAAGTTTATGTTCACAATAAATAAAAACAATCAAAACAAACAATGTCAAAAGTAAAAAGAATAATAAACCAAATTAATTTCTTTTTTATTTAAAATTCTATTATTTTCATTATTCCACATTTTAAACTAATAAATAAAGAGTTTTTAATAAAATTTTATTTTTGTTTTGGTAAACAGCTCTTTGTTTGTAATTTCTGTGTTACCACTTTATCGGTTTTTATTGCAAAATCGATTGATTTTTTTTATTTATATGCTGAAATAAACAATTGACAACACTGAATTTTCTTACGACGATCGAAAAACATATGAAAAATTGTCGTAAGAGTTGTAAAGAACTTTTGTATAGAAAATACCAATAACATTGTTATGACTATTGTAGCAGCTGCTGACATACAACGCATATAACGCTACAACATCGATTGTGAATTGAACAATTAAATTGTAGAATGTAGTATTCTTTTTCACAAAATTATGACTCACAACCATTTCCCAGATTTGTTTACAGTTTAAACTATAATATTCAAACTTGTCCAATGAAATGACCGTTCTATAGTCAGGTTATAGGCTATTCCATACTCCAGACTACAGACTATTTTATATTCCAGACTATAGATCGTTCTTTAGCCCACACTATAGACTTTTATTCTTTAGAAAAGACTATTTTTAGAATAGTGCAGACTATAAAATTTTCTATGGTATAGACTACATACTATTCCATAGTCTAGACTTCAGAATATAGAATATAGACTACTATATATGTCAGACTATAGACTATTGTATAGGACAGATATTCACTATTCTATAGAAGATATTTTTATGTATAAGACCATAGACTCTTGTATAGTTATGACCATAGACTATTCTATAGTTCATACTATAGACTATTATATAGTCCAGACTATAGACAATTCTATAGTCAAGACTATAGACTACTTTTTAGTCAAGACTTTAGACTATCCTATAGTCTAGACTATAGACTATTCTATAGTCTAGACTATAGACTATTCTACAGTCCAGGTATTATATAGGTCAGGCTATTGACTATTCCAGAGTCTAGACAATAGACTATTGTACAATGCAGACTATAGATTATTCTTTAATCTACAATTCTATAGCCTGGACTATAGACTATTCTATTGTCCATACTATAACCTATTTTCTATGGTATAGACTACATACTATTCCATAGTCTAGACTTCAGAATATAGAATATAGACTACTATATATGTCAGACTATAGACTATTGTATAGGACAGATATTCACTATTCTATAGAAGATATTTTTATGTATAAGACCATAGACTCTTGTATAGTTATGACCATAGACTATTCTATAGTTCATACTATAGACTATTATATAGTCCAGACTATAGACAATTCTATAGTCAAGACTATAGACTACTTTTTAGTCAAGACTTTAGACTATCCTATAGTCTAGACTATAGACTATTCTATAGTCTAGACTATAGACAATTCTACAGTCCAGGTATTATATAGGTCAGGCTATTGACTATTCCAGAGTCTAGACAATAGACTATTGTACAATGCAGACTATAGATTATTCTTTAATCTACAATTCTATAGCCTGGACTATAGACTATTCTATTGTCCATACTATAACCTATTCTATAAGCCACAATATGGACTATTCTTATTCCAGGATATAAACTAGTTTATAGTCATTCTAATAATAAAGTTTTCAATAACCCAAACTAATCAATAGCTATATAGTCCAGACTCACAATTCCATAGAATAAAACAAACATAAGTAGGTCAGAAATATCTCAAAATATCTGAAACGTACCTATTACATATGATCACATGTAATTCTACGTGATAGTTTTTAATGATTTGAAATTACTTTTTATTCATTGGAAAAGTTGTTTGCAATCATAAGGGCCTTTAATAGATCCTCTTACTGCAAGCCTCTATCAGCATGTACTCTACACAGACAAACAAAATGATTGTTTGTATAACAAAAACATATACACACACATACATACATTTAAAATACAAAGTATTTGTAAAATTAAATTAAAAGTCTGTCACACACGTACAATCTACTCAGCAACTCAAACCCTTAACAAATAAATCTCTTACTCTATTGCAACAAAACCAACTGCATATAACCATAACACACCCACATAAATATATACGTATATACATACATACAACCATACATACATAGATTGATGAGAATGTAAGTATATTTGTATTAGTATTTTATTATTATCAAATGCTCTTCAACATGTTTGTCATTTGTTGGCTGTTTAGTTGGTTGCTTTTCAACATTGTTGGTCGAATATATTGCAAACAAGTGTGTATGTGTGTGTGTGAATATGTGGTGCGCCTTTAATGTCTGAATATAGTTTTTGTTTGTTGTAGGATAATAAGTCAAATGCATGAAGAAATCGTTTATTCGTTCGTTTAGTTTTTTTGTTTTTTTTTTTGCTTTTGCTTATTCATGACATACAAAAGCAGAAATATACCAAGATTTTTGTAATCAAACCAAGTAAATGTTTGTACAACGTGAAAATAAATAATCACACACACACACACATAAAGATCTATATATACAACTCCTTTACACAAGCAAAAAATACTACAGCTTTAATAGAGTAGACCTGAAAGGATTTGTCAACTTTTTAGAGGAAAGAAAAAAAAACAAGAGTAAACATTATATGTCTACAATATATGAATAGAATTGTTAAACAGTTTTTAATTATAAATCAAATTATGTATAAGAAAAGTAAATACTTGGATATTATTAAAGTAATACAAATGCGAATAATATTCTTGGCCCCGATTGGCTTAAGATATAAATAAGTTACCAATAAGTTTCGAATATCACTGTTTTACTTGTTATCTATTTTTTCATACAAATCATCTTTGAAAGAAGGCTATGTTGGGGTGTACATCGTACATTTTGTAGTTTGTACAGTAAGTAAATCCATTCGTATGAAGGTGTATGTATGTCTATGTTGGAAATAAATTTCAAAATTCTGGAGATATTAGTGGGATCTCAAGTTTTCAAGTATTCTATCAGATTTGCTTTTGACAAACAAAAAACGAACTAACTAACAAACTAAATAACTAACTAACTAACTAACTTTTTAAGTTAATAACTTACTAACTTACTAACTTACTAAAGTTATATACTAAATAAAAGATGAAAAAACAAACATTATACAACTTAAATGGAAAACATATTACGAAAAATGCACTCAAATACAGTTTATATTAATCAATCTTGACCGTAAAGGAACTGATCAATTTAGTTTTTTCTTTAAATTGTTAAAAATAATATTAAAAAAAAATATTCACAGCAATAAAATGACTATTTAAAGCAAAACAATTGTTAAAAAATTTATATTATATTTTTTATACAACACCTGAGTCTTGTGAATAAAAACACATTCTATTTCTATTTTGTTTAATGCTAAGAAAATACTTGAAATTTCACAGAAAAAGAAGTTCCCTATAAACATGACTCTTTAATGTATTTCACAAACAATTTGACCTTAAAGTTTCCTTTCTTTTCGTTTCGTTTTTTTTTTCAAATACCATTTATGAACAAACACATTCTTGTACTTGCATGAATTTCCTTGGTTTACTCATTTCCTCTGTAAAAAAACATCGTTAAAAGAAATGTTTATACAAATAAAAACTGTTGCTGTGTAAAAATATGAAACTATTTAGTACAAAAATGTATAAGAAAAAATTTGCTAGAACTAAGGAACAATTTTAGTAAAAAATAGTTTTGCAAAAATGTATGTTAACAAAAAAGGAGAAATTTTGTAAAAAAAAAGAAATATACTTATAATGTGTTGAATGGTAATTATTTTCTATTGCTAATAATGAAACAGCTAGCAATTTCTACTATCTATGTTATGAACAGTATTTGTTACAAAAGCTTGCTTTACAATATTTTAAACATTTTTGTTAACTGATTTTTATAAGACGTATACTTAATATTTATTACAAAATTATTAAAAATAACTTATACGTTGAGTATCACCAAGTATGATTTTGTTTTTTTTTATAAAAATGTTATAGAGTTAATGGATTTTAAAGTGGCTTTGTATTCCATTTTTTAAGTTATACCTCCATTACGTATACGTACTTAATTTTTAATTGGAAATCACTCATACGTTCTATATTTTAAGTTTAATGAAATCGTTTAAAATTCCGTTACAATATGTATTTAATTAATAACTACATACAAAGCTAATGAGGTGCGGTTGACTTTGGAAAACAAATATAATGTTAAAAGATCTGATGATGTGTGAAAACTTTTATGTTTAATTGAAATTGTTTTATTTATTGAATTTTTGAAGTTGTGTCGTCTAATGAATTGATAGATAATGAATGACATCTTTTAGTAAAATTTGGATACTATGAGTTAATTTAGCAACTTTATTAAAAAATTTTAAATATTCTTATTTCTGCAAAATATGGCTTTATTTTATCCAGTGTGGGTATTTGTCATTTAAAGCAAATTAGTTTTATATTTTTGTGTTGACATTGGTATATTAAGTAATATTTCTATATTAGCTTTTAAATATATTTAATCATTTTCTGTATCATTTAGAATTGGTTAAATTTTTCATACCTAAAATTTAAATTATTCACTCATAAAAACTATGTTAATTATAAAGAAAAAATAGCCAAGTTTGCTAAAATCAGTAAGAGACGCTTTAAAATCAGACATCATAAATCATGAAGTAAATAAGAAAATTGTTCTACACCTAAGCCTTCATAAAAAGCTTCAAGGCTTTTATATTCCCGATTGAATTGAAATTTCTGAACAAATAAGTTTTTCGACTTTCACCAAATTTCGTAAGGATCGGTCCAGATTTAATTATAGCTACCATTTTTAACAACTCCATTAAAGTTTTCTGATAAAATTCTTGACAACCCTTGCAGCAACCTTATCATGACTGTTGCATACGTATATGTGACTGCTTATACTGTATTCATGAAAAGCATTTACATACTAAGAAAAATACTTATTTGAAACTTATATAAAAAGAAAGCCATTTTAATACGAATTAAAGTTTAGTTTCCTTGTTTTTTTTTTCTTTTTGGAATACCTATCTTCAATCATTAAATATTTAACACTAATATTATGAAAAATGCAAAAGGCTAATACATATAAATATACATGTGTAAGTGTATTTATATCAAATGTGCATCTTTAAAACCTCTAACGCAATATTAGTTTAATAACCCTGCTGTTCATAAATAACGTACCACATTTCTTTAATAACACCAATTAATACATTATAAATGTAATTCGGTCCAATATGTCCTTTTGTTTTAAAAAAAATATTAGATTAAATCATAAACAAATTTATTCTTATATTCTTACAATTGATGTAACAACTAGTCAAATAGCTGTAATCAAAGGCAATACTTAGCAACAATAACATCTACTTTGACACATTTACCACACACTGCTGGAATACTTTAAGAAATTAAATTTGGTGTATATATTTATTTTGCATACATGTTTGTGTGTTGGTAAATCTCTCCACAGACTAAACCACATTATAACATTCCGCAGCAATAAAATGATTTCGTCGAGACATACGAATGTTTATTACGTGACTTTTTAACAACACACATGATATTTTAAAGATTTTTCTACACTTGTGCTTTGCTTTTCATATTTATATGTACTTTATGTAAATATTAAAATAACAGAACAAAAAAAAAAACTATTTACCAAAATATCTAACTATATACATATACACATATACTTATGTATAAAAACTGCTATAATAATGATATACGTAGTGAAAATTCAAACAAAATTATAGGATTTTTTTTCTTTACTTTAGTAAAAAAGGTTGAACCAAAAATGAAAAAGAGGAGTTCTTAAAAAAAATCAGTCAAATGTTTATAATGATAGTAATGTTATAACTACTATTTATATATTTAATATATATTATGCTTCTCATATATTTAAGTTTTTATTTATATTTGTGTTTTCTTAAGAGTTTTATTTAAAAATAGTAGAAAACTACTTGAATTCAGGTTTTTTTCTCATGGTATGGACAAATATTATCTCTGTTTCATTGTAGTTGCTTGTATCCTGTAAACAATCTTAAACTTCCACAATTCCCGGACAATGGACACTCGTAGTAAATATTTTTCTCTACATTACATTGTATTGTGCATTTCGTTTGCTGTAAGTAATAAACAAACAATAAACTCGGTACAACAAATATAAATATGGTTACCAACAAACACAAAATTTAACGAAGTCTAGTTTACAAAAAAAGGTTATTATTATACAAAAATGAAATGATAGCAAAATTGTTACGCTTACTTAAACACTAGGAGAAAACTTAAAACTTTATACTGGAACACAACCATGCGATAAGAAGAATAAATATAAGTTTGATAAGTTTGTGCCGACTTTTAAAAAACACTTCTTTCTAAAAACTTAAATGAATAAATCTAGACTATTAACTAGACTGTAGTCTATAGTCTAGTCTATAGTCTAGTCTATAGTCTAGTCTATAGTCTAGTCTATAGTCTAGTCTATAGTCTAGTCTAAAGTCTAGTCTATAGTCTAGTCTATAG
>NC_060954.1:58879555-58892055 GCF_022045245.1 Lucilia cuprina
ACTAGAACTGAACTAGAACTGAACTAGAACTGAACTAGAACTGTACTAGAACTGAACTAGAACTGAACTAGAACTGAACTAGAACCGAACTAGAACTGAACTAGAACTGAACTAGAACTGAACTAGAACTGAAGCTATATATTTCTGTATGTTTTTAATATGACTCGTATAATTATATCAGTTTATGACTGATTAGAAACTTAATTTTAAATAAATAAACTAAACTTAAAAAATGTGTGTGGTTAATTTAATTTCAAAGAAATGTTTTCTTCATATATTGAAATACTTAAAAATTGTGTAGATAATAACTTTAACGCTTATTTTAAATTCAAGACTAAATAGAAAGAAATGACAGTCAAATAAAATCTAAAATAGCAAAAAATACACATACAGATTGAAGTAGCATAATAAATAAAAACATTTAAAGAAAAAGAAGTTTAATTTAATATAAAACTTTCACTTAAGAACCAAAGAAAAAACATTGAGAAAACTAAAGTATCAAAAAATACAACTAATTTAAACAAATATGTATGTTAGAATATAAAAGAACACGCAGAAAAATGTTTACTAACATACCCACGCGCTCAGATACAATATTAAAAACATGTGAACAGCAAAATAGGTGTTAACAATACTTTTTTTTTTTTTAAAATTGTATAAGAATTTTTATAAAACTTTTCAAAAATCTTTTAAACTTGAGTAAATTAGCGCCTAGTTTTCCGTTCACTTGTGTGTGCAAACACAGTGGGTATAAAGTATAAATTTAAATAAATATTACAAAAAAAACTCAAATTGTTCATGTGTGTTTGTTAACTTTGTACGTGTATGAGGGTAATGTATACATATGTGAATATATGTACGTATAAATGTGTGTCTGTAGAATATTTTTTTCTTATGTGTATATATTTTAAACACACATTTAGGAAAACTTTAAATGAAGCTAGAAGAACAAGAAAAAGATATAATAAAAGGAAAATATAATGTTAAAATATCTTTTAAAAATAGCAAAATAAAATTCCCAAAAGTAAGAGCTGGGCCGATTGGTAACGATATGGCTGCTTGGGTAAGGGAATAAAGTACAAATGTATGTACTTTTGCTATTCCTTTTTTGACTATATAGTTGCTTTATTTTGTTATATGTATATATACTTATGTTTTTTTTTGTCGTCATGCCAAATAGGCAACGCAGTGAGGCATAACAAATGCACAAATGGCCAATTCTACTAACAGCAAATACAAATACATACACATATATACCCTTTTGATTTTCTTTCCTTTTGCAGTCCATTGGATACATATAACTGTTTGTAAGTATCTCCCGTCAGTGCATGAGCTTTTATATCCGTATTTGTATGGTAACAATATCAAACGTTGAAATATCTATAACACAGCAGCAGGAGCAGCACAACCAGCCAAAGAACAATGATAACAAAATCAAGAACAAAAATTGTATAATATAAATAAAAGGAAAAGCTTAGAAAAGTGTACTCATATCAACGCTACTATTTAATGTCTAAAACAGAAATAACCGAAATGTATCTATAACTGGGAATGTTGCAATAACTGTATGAACATACACATTTCAACAAATTTGCACATGCAGTCTCTTATAGCAGACGTTGGTATTTGTGGAATTTCAACATATTTCGAGCGGTCAATAAAATTTAGTTTCTACTCCTTAGCTAAAGGCCCTTGTTGTAATAGATTTTATTATTATTGTACTAATAATTAGTTTATAAGTATGATATGTAAATAAATAAAATCGTAAATGTAAATAAATAAATCAGGACTATTATAGTCTACCATTTAGTCTTGACCATAGTCTTATTTATAGTCCTAAATACTTTGTATTTTGTATTCCCGAGTATAGTATATTTTCTAATCTTGACTATAGTCAATTTAATATTTCAGCTTTTAGTCAATCCTATTTTCCTAGCTATAGTCCTGGCTATATTCTAGCAATAGTCCAGTCTATAGTCCTTCCCAAAGTCGTAACTATAGTATATTTAATACTTCAGCATCTAGACTATTTATTAGTCCAGACTATAGTTCATTCTGTAGTGCTGACTTTAGTCTACTATTCAGTATTAACTGTAGAATAACACATACATATTTTGTCCTAGGACAATGATGATCTTATTTGGTTAGAAGCGGCTCATGATTATATATTAATTTTATCTTAGCCAACCTAAGTATTTTATTTGCCACTGTTTTCAAATTGTTAACTGCATTTAGAACTATATATTCGGACTACTAACGAAGCAGAAATAAAATAAATTACATTTAATAAAACTAAACTCAAAAACTGTAGAAAACTTAAATTACAAAACTGATGCAGATAAAATGCACATAGTTTAATAAACCAGCAGCTTTATTAAGAATCCTTGTAACATTTTTATGCAGTATATTTTTCAAATATTTACCAACTTGCTTGCTTTTACTTAGTAATCCTGAGAAGAAATCAATTATCACTTAACTGTTCCTGTGTAATCTAAAGAATATACACTTTAAATGATTACTATGTTATATAATATAAAAGTTTTAAACAAAATAGCAGGAAAACACAAAAATGTAAATTGCGTACTGATTACCCAGGCCAATCTAATAACAAACACATACCCAAAATATATTTGCAAAACATTAAACACACATACATATATATATAAATATATCCTTGTACATACATATGTATATATACTTAAAACGTAAACATGCATGTATTTTAAGCATCAAATGTACAATAATTTTGTGCAAAAGTGCAACGAAGTAGAATTAAAACGGAAACGCTACACTTTAAGTTTGCAGCTCAATAGCGGAAATGCACTCGGATACGGAAATATACTGGGAAGAGGTAGTAAAACACACACTCAAAAAGAAAAGAGTACAAAAATGTTTCTGTTAACATAACAAAAAAATGAAAAATAACTTTTAACAAATTTGTAAACATAAGCGAGCTACAAACATATATACAACTGAACACATTTAAGTAGCATAATGTTTTGAAAATAACAAGAAAAATCCAAAATAATTTCAAATACTTTTTTACATTTTTTTCTCCATAATCCTAATGAAATTCTTGGCACATGGTTAGTTCTGTTTGTTAAGCTAAATTTCGAAAGAGGTGTAACTGCCTGTATTGATTTTTGAAAGTATGTTTGTGCCATTTATTTTTGTGGATAAATGTAGTTCAGATTTCTTACTTTTTTGTGAAATTTAGTTCAGTTCTAGTTCAGTTCTAGTTCAGTTCTAGTTCAGTTCTAGTTCAGTTCTAGTTCAGTTCTAGTTCAGTTCTAGTTCAGTTCTAGTTCAGTTCTAGTTCAGTTCTAGTTCAGTTCTAGTTCAGTTCTAGTTCAGTCCTAGTTCAGTTCTAGTTCACTTCTAGTTCACTTCTAGTTCAGTTCTAGCTCTAGTTCAGTTCTAGCTCTAGTTCAGTTCTAGCTCTAGTTCAGTTCTAGTTCAAGTTCAGTTCTAGTTGGAGTTCAATTTAAAAATTAAAGTAAAAATAGTTTTGCTAATCTCAAACCATATGTTAATACCTTTATAAATAATAAAAAATTACCCTTACACATGATTCCTGCTTAAAAATTAATTCTAATGCAGGTCAACATCATTATTGCTGACATGATTATGCTGAAAACCATAATGAAGACGACGGTGATGATGTTTATCAATTTTAAAACGAAAGTTAGGAAAAGGTTAAAGCTAATGTGCTGCAGATGACTTGTTTCATTTCTAATGTGTTCAAAGAATGTTGTATTTCTGTTTTTTTTCTCTAAAATATTGGCCAAAAGAAACCGAAAAGAATAAGCATTTTAGAAATTCGTATATAAATAAAATTCATGTTATAAAAGAATTTGTAGACTGCAAATGTTTGTAACGCATGAATGATCTCAAGGAAACTAATTTGGTTCTTTTTTTAAGAATTTATTTCTTCTTTTTCGATTCAATTATATACAAAGGAAATTTGTGATAACCCAGCTAATGTAATATTTATTAATAAATTTCGTTAAATATCAGCAAGGCAAGCAACTATAGTTATGTTGAACACTTCTATACCGGTCAATTGTTTAATAGATATATATTGATCGACTTATTATAGAACCGGCAATGTTTAGATTTTTCCCCTCAATTGTTTGTTGTGTTATCATATGTTTCTACATAAGAATTTCTTTAAATGTGTAAATTTAGGTGAATGAATGTATGTTTGTGTCATGTTTAAATTATATTCACTTAAATCGTTTACGGAAATACTAAACTAAGCAAACAACAAATGGTTTTCTAAAGTTCAAAATGTCCGAGAAATAAAAAAGTAATAACAGAGATGAACTTATACAAATTGAATAATTTATACCATAATAAGGTAAATAAATTACTAAAATAAAATATATTTCAAATAGATGTTTAAGCAAATTTATTCAAGTTGTAAATATGTATGTTTATTATTTACCAGTTCAATAACCTTGACCCGAATATAGTTTAAGGGAAATTTTTCTTAAATTTTTGTTCAACAAAATTTACTTATGCACATTCAATTAATTAAGTTATTATTTAATATTTAAATGTTTTTAAATGTAAATTATTTAAGGGATTTTATTTATTATTTTATTTTCCATTTATATAAATATTTAGAAAGCCCAGCAAGTTAAGGTTAGGGACTAGTATTTAGGATCAATACCGTTAAAAGCACATACGAAATGGAATTTAAATTCTTCCTAACATATACATACATATGTATATTATCTGTAGGACCTTTGTGTCAGGAAACAGCCTTTAACTAGTCAATCCATTAATATATAAGTAGTCTAAGTCGGAGATGGAAACTTTAATAGTATTGTACTTTTTACAATACTTTTTAAATTGACCTTTGTTTACTTACCTACAGACTAGTCAATATAGTACATTTTTGATTATAAACTGGTCCATAGATAATACAAATACTTTACACTTATAGTGCAAAGTTTAGTCGAAGTGCTAGTTCGTTGATTACTAAAATTACTATTTCCCTAGTTAAGTATATAAAATTTAGTATCTAGACTAATCCATAAATTACTTTATATACTAGTTCATAAGCAACTCCATAGACCAACCAAAAAAAATTTCGTATTTTAAATCCCTAAAAACCGCATTTTTTAAACAATCAGCATTATCTCAAAATTATAATTGTCCATGCCCGCTTTTAGTAGTACTTCATATGTGTTATTCTTTTTTATAACATTTATTTCTCTCTTTTTTAATTAAATTTAAACGAAAAATAAAAACGTATACAGTGTATTTTGCTGTATTGTTAATTGTATTTTCCTGAATATGGACGATGGTGGTTTCTTGTATGACAAATTATATTAAAACTTTTCATTCAAACACTCATTTGCAGCGTGTACGGAGTGAAGTGAGAGATAGAGAGAAGGACTGAGTATACAAAAAAAAAAATAAAGAACCGAAAAACTCAAAACATGATGACTGACTGCATAATTTAATCTCAACCGTCAACAGCAATAACAACAATATAATACTATAACTACATCAGATAACATACATCTGTACATTGTGGGATAAACCATGTACCTTATAGTCTGGGAAATATGGAATACTTAATGTTTCTGTCCAGTTGTCGTTGTGTTGGCTGTTGATGCAAGCTTCAACGACTGCACTTTTTACCATGAACTATTTAAAATGTATGAATACTTCAATAGACTGATTCAAAAATTTATTTTATTGAACATTAAAAATATATATTTTGCCTGAAAGTTGGGATTTCCCACATATATCAATTTTTATTTAGATTTCTAAATTGGAATCTCATTCTGTTTCAAACAACAATGAAACCATTACGTACAGCATATTCTCTTCTGTTTTTATCGTTTGATCATAACATCCATTATTATGTATTATTTTTTATCAATTCTGCAGCGGTCTAATGTTGCACACTGTACTCACTTAAATTCAATAGTTAGATACATATATTTTTACGCATAGACTTATTGCAATAAAATGTTAATTCTAAATTATACCCATGAAATGTTCTTAACTAGAACTGAACTGGAACTAAACTAGAACTAAACTAGAACTGAACTAGAACTGAACTAGAACTGAACTAGAACTGAACTAGAACTGAACTAGAACTGAACTAGAACTGAACTAGAACTGAATTAGAACTGAACTAGAACTGAACTAGAACTGAACTAGAACTGAACTAGAACTGAACTGGAACTGAACTAAAACTGAACTAGAACTGAACTAGAACTGAACTAGAACTGAACTAGAACTGAACTAGAACTGAACTAGAACTGAACTAGACCTGAACTAGAACTGAACCAGAACTGATCTAGAACTGAACTAGAACTGAACTAGAATTTAAGCCATTTTAAGACCAGTTTAAAAATAAAATTATGTTTCCTTTTTGACTTATTAAGTTATTGAAGTAAGTATGGAATATATGTATGTATGTATGTATGTATGTATGTATGTATGTATGTATGTATGTATGTATGTATGTATGTATGTATGTATGTATGTATGTATGTATGTATGTATGTATGTATGTATGTATGTATACATATGTACATATGTCCATAAGTATATCAAAACATGAAAGATGGTTAAATAAAATGCATCTATCTACACATTCGATTAATGTCAACTTTTACAAATGTTAAAAAAGCTGTTTATACCAAACAGTACAGAACATTTCATTGGTCACCACAATGACAATGTTTTTTTTTTCGTCGTTGCTACTATATAAGTTAATATTCCTGTTTATACTTTACTTTGCCTTGTTGGTAACTTTTTGTTGTAGTCATGCTGGTATTTCTTTTTTTTCATACAATATGACTGATATAAAACTTGTTTGTTTCACTTTCAATTCATCCTGTCCGCCTGTATGTGAACTGTGAGTGGGAATGTGTGTGTGTGTGTAAAAGGGTATATGACAGAGCTTATATGCTGTGACACTTAAACACATGTGACCCTGCTGTTTTTATGTTTAATTGAGTATTATCCGTGATGCACTCACTGTTGTACTCAATTACAAGATAAAAAAAGAAAAATAATAAAAAAACACAATACTAGATCGAATATTAAACACACTTTTAAAGTGTTAATAGTGTTGTCATTTATTGTTATTACAATTTAATATAATTATATTTGTTGTATAAAAACTTTGGGTTTTCGAATACCTAATTAAATATAATTAATCATTGTGGTCAAAGCTTTTAAAGTAACCAAAAGATTAGCTCTAGAAAACGTTTCGATTTCCATTTTTCTAAATTGTTTAAAAATATAGTAATATATTTTTCACATATTTTTATATACACACGTGTACTTTGCGTGTGTGTGTGTAGATGGTTAGTAAATTAAATTAACTTCTCAATGGGATGCTGTAACCAGTTGTTAAATTTATAAATGTATACATAAAAAATAAAAACAATAAAGTGCATTTATAAACCCACTAACCACATGCTACCTCATATTGTCTACATACTTACCGACTCCTTCAATTACTCATTTACACTACAGATTTCATATCGCATAAGATTTTTGCACATCACATGAAGGATTATTGTTGACTCTTTTTGTATTCATAAACACATATTTCTTTGTACTGTTTCTTATCTCTCTCATCTATCTTAACAACAACAACGACATTTCTGCCAGGATACATTGATTACACATTTACCTACACACGCACTTCACACTCCCACTAAAAATGAAATTTCCTTTGAGATGTTGTACAAACAAGCCAGTGTAGGATTACTTAATGATACAAAGACAAACAACAATAACGGCACAACAAACTCCTAAACTTCTTGAACACATCCAGAGACTTATACATTTAGCTCTGGAGTATTAGAGAAGTCAGGAAAAAGGTCTATGTCGTGTATGTTATATCATATTCTCATGTATTATACTGTTTTTCTTTGTCATAGTACTCTGTTAAATGTATGTATGTATGTATGTATGTATGTATGTATGTAGTTGTTATTAGATAAACAAGATTTGGTGAAACATATGTTTATCAGACAGATTGAATGAGAAAAAATATTATAATCAACAAAATGACAAAAAAAGGACGAATGTAATTAGAAAGCAACATGTTGCATGTATTGCTTAACAAACACACTTTTATTGTACTTGTTAGAGTTTGTGCATATGTATAGACTATATGCGGTAAATTTAAATTAAGTATGAGATTTAAAAGTTACTTATAGTTGTATTTAAAGGTTTTGAAGTCAACGTTAAGTTACGGCTAAGTAAATGTAGAATTTCATACTACTTTTTATATACCAAGATCATACATCATTATCAGATTTTTAAATGATGTAGCTATTTCATCTGTCTGTCCATCTGTTTGTCCGTCTGTCCTCATGTCTAACGAAACCGCAATATTCTCTATATTTAAAATTTCACATAGTGACTAAACAAAAATCAAAACTTAAATTTTCTAATTTACCTCTCTTACTGTTTGTTTTTATTAATGCAAATATTTTAAAAACTTTTAATAAGCCATATGATGACATGTTGAAAATTTTCTTTAATAAACTAATTTTTTGCCTGAACAATTTAAGTCATCACTTTAGCTAAGAAATAAAATGAAAAATTTATAATTTTTTTTTCTCCTAAAGTTGTTTCACACTTCAGTTTTTGTAAAACGCGTCATAACTTTTTTTCGAAACACATATGAGTGCTGGATGTCATGTCAACAGGTTATAATCATTTTATATAAAAATTTAACCTAATTTTGAAAATGAAAAATAAATTAAAAAACACTCACACAATAACAACAAAATTATCTCACTCACACATGTCCTTTTGGAAATCATTTTAAGGAACACACACACATGCACACAAATACAAACACTTGGTTTTACTAAATATTAATTTAACTTTGTAATGTTGTACAGCAAATACGTGTTTGTATTACAACCACCATGTCCCTGCCATCAAGCGGGGTATAATAAACTTTTTATGACATTTGTAACGCATAACAGAAATGTCTTTACACCTTAAGTATTCAAAATTACTTTTACCAATTCCATTATTATGCGTTTTGAATCGTTTTAAAATCGTCATATTATTTCTCCAAACAGCAACAAATTATCAGTAGTAAAACTTTCAATATCAGATCATCTTTATATCGATATAGGGTAGCACATAGTGGCCCACTACCGACTAAATTTTCTACCTTCTTTGTTTATTTGTAAGTTTGTTTTATTTCATTTAGTGGCACTAAAAATAGCCCTACTCATGTCAATTAACCTTCATTAAATGTATTACTGGCAAATGAATGAAAATTTAATTGAATTTAACAAACTGGTCGAATTGTAGGCACCTTATAAATGTTTGGTAGAGTATTTATAGAGTGCAATATAGTAGGCTCCTTTACGAAAATTCAAAAAGTGCTAAAATTACAATTTATTTCATTATATACCCTTCACCATAGTGTATTTTAAACATATTAGTTTTATTAATTTTAAATTGTTTCCCGTCTACATTATTATTACACCAAAAGCAAAACAAAATGAACAACAACAACGCTAAAAGAAATAAAAAACAAAATACACAAGGCATCTAAAACAACAGACATCTAAACATACATAACGAAAAACAAGCAAATACATATACACACACGTGTACATCTTTTTCTAATATACAGTGTTGTTGTTGCTTATTTAACAAAGCATGAAAAAATGACATTTTTTGATAAAATTTTCATAGGTTGACTCGGTTTTTTGCTCATATATCCGTTATTTACCGACCGATTTTGCTGATTTTAAATAGCGATCTTCTCGAAAGCATGTCTAACAGAATTATTGAAGATTCGTATCTCGCCGATATCTGGGGTGCTCTAAAAACTGATTTCAACAGACAGACAGACGGACAGATAGACTGACGGACATGGCTTAATCGACTCCGCTATCTATAAGGATCCAGAATATATATACTCTATAGGATCGGAAAATTATATTATAGAATGACAAACTTATATATACCCTTCTCACGAAGGTGAAGGGTATAAAAAGTACCAAAAAGTGTACTTGGGATTATTGAACAGTAATAGTAACAGTAACAGAAATATACCACCGTTTACCTAATCATGACAAAGTATTAACGGAATGTGTAAATTGAATTAGAATATATATGGCGCTCACAGCCTTTAACTCTTTCACGCTTTCGAGACACCAGTGTTCTAAGATTTTATTACATTTTTCGCGACGTATAACGTTATTTTAAGTTCATAGCTAGAGTAAATAATTATTTCCAAAAAAAAAACTTTATTTTTTAGAATTTGATGTCACTACATGCCCAAAAGTATAATATACTGCAATATCCTTCTTGATCGATATAAAGTGTGTGGTAAAGTCATATTTATAAAAGGTCCAGCGGTTTAGTTTTGTGCGTGAAAGGGTTTATTTATCGACAGCCACAAGGTAATGAGGGCGATAACACGTGATATAATTAAATCTAAGACCGTATTGGATTGTAAGAAAGCTTAAAATGAATACTCTCCCAGAGGTAAGGTTTACATCATATGGGTACAAGACCACTCGGGAGTAGTCGGCAACAAAATGCCGAATGTAATAATTTTAAAGGAAATGAAGCTCGAAGTACTTAACTTGACAAACTCTAAGCCATTCGACGTAACAAAAGCTGAATTTAAAATATGGGTAAGAAGATCCTGGAGCACTTTCTTTGCCACTGTTAGGCATTCGTCGAAGTTAGATCTAAATATCTTGGAAGTGATGTTATTTTGGAATTAACATCTCTAATTGGAAAATTCTTAGGAATTACGTCCAGGAAACTGAGTTTCTGAACATTAAAAAGTAATATACTTAATGAACATTTTTTTCCTGAAAAGGAGCACACAACAGGATCGATAGAGTCCTAAGTGTATTTCTTCAGATTTGTTGTACTATACACCCTCCTATCAATATACCTTATCGTCATTCAATTAGGACATTATATTATATTTTATATCAAATATTCCGTGTACAGTTTTAACTATTTTAGTTTAATATTAAGAAAATTTTAAAAATTACCAGCCAGTAAATATTATATGTGTTAAATATTGCAGAAAATTCAAGTACTAACAAGTTAAAAAACGTAAAAGGACCATTACATAAAGTTGTACAAGTCCCCACTTGTACAGTTTTAGGTTCTAAATTCAATAGTACAGAATATTGTCGTTCTTAGAACAAAAATTCTATAGAATTATTTTGTAAATTGTTAACTTTAGTTTTATTTCAATATGGACAGACAGACATTGCTTAATCCACTTCAAATATGATTACCATACTTTGAGATATGTTTAATATATCTGGATGTTTCAAACATTAGCGTAAACGTATAATACCTTCCCCCACTATAGGGCACTACAATTCCATAACCACAAACTAATTTTATATTTGTTCTAAAAACACTAACACGCATTTAAAATTTGTAAACGTAAGTAAATTGAATATTTCACTTACACTTAAGGGAGTGTAACCATTAAATAATTTCAAAGGATATTTTGAAAAAAACTGCGAATTTTTGTTTTGTATAAAGTTATAAAAAACAGTAAAATGTTTTGTGTGAAAATGTAGTAAAATAATGATTTAATTAAAAACTTAATAGGTACATTTGGTATGTAACGCAAGACCACAAAACTAAAAAAAACAAAAAGTAAAGTAAAGGCAAACCTTAAAATATAACCCATAAACCCACATTTAACAAAAAGAAAATATTTTCCATATAAACATATGTTCTTAATATATGCGTATTTTACTTGTTTAATATTTTTAATATACCACTAATGTGTAATTAGTTACCACTAATATTTAATCAACTGCAACAACTATTTTAACATTCTAATTGTTATTTTGAAAATAGTATTGAAATTTGAACTTCCATACATATGTATGTGTGTATGCGTATGTACAAGTTCAACACATTAAACTACAAACGCACGTGCTGTTTATGTAATTTTAGTGTCATTAAAACATCTTTTGAAATTAGAAAATTTTAATTAATTTCCTTATTTAAGTATTCATAGTCCTTAATGTAATGTATTCCTTGATAATACTTATAATGATGTCTCTTAGGTATATCTTTATATATATATTTGTGTCATTTTCTACAAAATAATCATATAATCAACAACAACCATAACAATACGTACAGCCCGATAGTGATAAAAGTAATTAAACACGTTATTGTTATTAAAGTCAATTTGTTCATAAAGATACGGCGATAAACAAACAGACAAACAAACAATCAAACGTATGAAAACAATATGTTTGCGATAACTTCACAGAGAGTGATAAATTCATATGTATATGTAACTGTAACGTTTGTACGTTCGGTAATTAACATAAATATTCAAAATTATATTTAAAACCATATTAATGTCTGATTAGTTAATATATTGCGTATAGAGAGAGAGACAAGATATTTATTAACACAGTGTTTGTGACATTAGGAATATTTTTTCTTAGAATTTTTTACTTAATTAAATTTCGTAAAGG
>NC_060954.1:58894555-59023234 GCF_022045245.1 Lucilia cuprina
CAGGAATAAAGAACAGCCTCCCCAAACTACAGGAGTAGTTAGTTAGTTTTGTAACTTTGTAACACACATTTGCTGAATTTACAAAAATTAAACAAACTTTTTCTTTGCACAAACTATCAACACAATGAAAAAAAATATATATGTATATATTCTAGTCGACATCATCGTCATCAGCTACATGATGATTAGTGTCGCATTAAAAGCGAATTGTTTTTACCACATCAGTTAACACATTTTTAAGTTTTACCAGAAACGGAAATGAAGGGAACTGTAAAATACAAGCTGATTTTTAAGAGTAACGGAATAACAAAATTGCCGGAACACAAAATATATTTTATATAAGAACGAGAAAACTAATGCTAACTTATAGTAATTAACTCAAAAATTTTTTGGTGTTGCAAAATTAGAAGGAAAGCAAAAGTTTAAAGTGGCACTATGAATGTGTGACAGTTTGGTTTATTAAATCTTTGAATTACATAGAATAAGAATACATTAATCAAATATGTCTGTATTCTTAAATTGGTGTGAGATTACGAATTAATTCCCCAAAATATTATGCCTCCGAAAAATCTGTGATGCTGAATAATATACATACATATGCGTTTACATGTCCCACTTTTATTTCATGTACTTATTAATAAATTTTTACCTTGATATTTTTATGCATTTATGAAAACATTAAAGAAAACATTCTAATAATAAAGTTGTTAGCATTAATGTTTATTCCTTGCCCATATATTAAATCAATATTAACTTTGGTATTTTTCCGTTTTGATGATGACCATAGTAATGATGATGATACTGCTATTAAAAAACTTTATTCCTCTTTATTTAATACATGCACATAATTATACGTATAGCATATTAATATAAATAGAAGCGAAAATAAATCCCGACAAACAGAAATTTAAAGAATATTTGCTGACTAAAGTATATTGCAAAAGTTTTGTTGAAAATAAATAAAAACATAGTTTTGAATACATTTAGAAGGAAAAAAATTACATGATTATTAAGACTAATAATATTTCCAATTTATGGTATTAAAATTAAAGCACTAGCTAACTAACTAACTAATTAACTAACTAACTAACTAACTTACTAACTTACTAACTTACTAACTTACTAACTTACTAACTTACTAACTTACTAACTTACTAACTTACTAACTTACTAACTTACTAACTTACTAACTTACTAACTTACTAACTTACTAACTTACTAACTTACTAACTTACTAACTTACTAACTTACTAACTTACTAACTTACTAACTTACTAACTTACTAACTTACTAACTTACTAACTTACTAACTTACTAACTTACTAATTTGCTGCCTTATGACATTCACTGCGTCTGGAACTTCTTTTTGATACCGTAATTTGCTTCTTGAATATATTTTAGAACATCTTAAAGATGACAACATTATTCCATTATTCCTAATGCGAAATATTTAATCTCATGCACAACTTCAACCTGTCGCGAAAAGTTTCTGATGTGTCATGATAAATGTGTCTGTTGGAGTATTTGATTTTATGATTTATAGTTTCATTAGTAACAAAGTCTAAGCTTTAAATCAATCAATTTTCTATGCTGGAGCGCTATTCATATATTTCCCCTCCCACACAGATAAACTGTAACAAAACTTCTAACAATGACATTGTTTTCAAACGTGAGCATTATGCTGGAGGGCTCTTTAATGGGAGAGTGGGTAAGAAAAATGAACACTCACACACACACACAGCCAACTGAAATCAAAGACAAATGGTAAATTTTCTATAATTTTCCATCATTTTTATTCTGTGTAGTTTTTATGTCATTCTCTTGAATATATCGATAGAAAGATATTTTATTATATTTTATGCCAATTCACTATTATTTGCATTGTATGCCAAATTTTTCTATGTGTTTTTTTTTTTTTTTTTGTTTCTTTTTTTCACCTGAGGAGGTTCAGCAGGATTTTTGCTCTGGTTGTTGCTATTGATACCAACTCATGCCACAAAAGTCAAAATTAACTATTCTTTGTGTTTAGTTGAGTTTTTTTTATATATATATATATGCTTTTTATCATATTGCTTTTCTTTTTTATCATTTTGGTTCATGAAAGCTGATTTTGCTGTAGACGACAAAATGGAGTTTCGTTTTGAAATTTAGGGACACCAACAACTTCAACAACAACAATTATACATACCGAGAAAAATATGACTAAGTTTACTTATAGCTAATATTCTAACAATCGAAAGAAATTCTAGAATATTGTTGTCTCAGCTATTCAAAATCATAGAAATGATTGTGACAAACATATAATTGTTAGCTGTGACTATAAGAACAAACTACCATAACTCTTATTACAAGTTTATGGACCAAACTTATTTCCGACAACTAATAATATGATCTATGTGATCAAAATCAGTTTGAATTTCTCACCCGAATATCATCCACATTTTTTCTCTGAGTGTAATATGAAAGTAGTACTTATTAGTTTAGTTTTTGCTCTGTATTCAGTATGTGTGTCAGTGATGTTTTATAAGTTCAATCTATTCATTTATTGAGTATATAGAGTTTGATTTTTTGGCTCTTCTTAGTGACATCACATCCGGTGATTTTATATCTTTGATACTCACACACATATACATATGTACATGCAGAGCCCCAGAAATCTGTGTCTTTGGAATGTGTCAATATGTTCTGTTCTAGTATTTGTGTGATAGAGTATAGTTTGAACATGACGTTTTAATTTTGAAACCACCAGTAAAGTAGTAATACTTAGTCGTAGATACATTCATATGCATGTATGTCTGTATGTTTGCCAGCATATCTTTTTGTTTGTACGACTATAAACTAAAACTGATTTGAATTTGAGAACTCAGTTGAATTGAGTTGTTTGTGTTGCAGTTTGACTTTCGTTAAGGATTTATTTTGGCTTTACATAACGGTTTTACTAACGATTCGCAAACAGATTTTCCAAATGCCAACAGCCATTTAAAGATGTGATACATCCATTTATACATTTGATCACACCACATACAAGAACATGAGTTAAAAAATCGTCTTATCTTTTGTGTAGTTTATGTCTTTGTATTCATTGCCTTTTCTGTTTTCGATTCGGTTCTGTTTTTATGTTGCTTACATTTTGTATGTATTTGTTTTGTGTATTTAAGAATGTCCTTTTTTTCAGGATATATTTGTTGGTATGTATATATCTTTGTTTGTTTGCATTTAGTATAAATTGGCACTGACGCGTCAACTTAAGACCTGAGGCCAGTCAATTTTTGTAAGGTTTTTTTTTTGTATCTTTTAGATATTTAATAAGAATGTGGCTATATACTTACCCCCTAATATAATATTGTGCATGTATATATGTATGTCTGTTTGGGATTTTAGTCTATTTGCTTCATTTATTTATCCCAGCTTAGTTTCGATTGTGTCTGCTTAACGAATTTATTTTAACGTTGTCATGTCAGTTACTTTTATAATGCCACCTTTCACTTTTGTATATTTTGAGTTTTTTTTTATATTTTTAATATTCATCTATCTTTCTTCTTGTTTGTTTGCTGCTAATCTTTAACTGATGATATATTGGATTTAAATGTCTATTTGTTTGTTCTTAAATGTGGTTATAATTTATTTTCATTTTTATGTTAAATGGAATACAAAAAAATTAATATGATAGATAGATAGATTGATAGATAGATAGATAGATAGATAGATAGATAGATAGATAGATAGATAGATAGATAGATAGATAGATAGATAGATAGATAGATAGATAGATGATAGATAGATAGATAGATAGATAGATAGATAGATAGATAGATAGATAGATAGATAGATAGATAGATAGATAGATAGATAGATAGATAGATAGATAGATAGATAGATAGATAGATAGATAGATAGATAGATAGATAGATAGATAGATAGATAGATAGATAGATATATAGATAGATAGATAGATAGATAGATAGATAGATAGATAGATAGATAGATAGATAGATAGATAGATAGATAGATAGATAGATAGATAGATAGATAGATAGATAGATAGATAGATAGATAGATAGATAGATAGATAGATAGATAGATAAATAGATAGATAGATAGATAGATAGATAGATAGATAGATAGATAGATAGATAGATAGATAGATAGATAGATAGATAGATAGATAGATAGATAGATAGATAGATAGATAGATAGATAGATAGATAGATAGATAGATAGATAGATAGATAGATAGATAGATAGATAGATAGATAGATAGATAGTTAGTTAGTTAGTTAGTTAGTTAGTTAGTTAGTTAGTTAGTTAGTTAGTTAGTTAGTTAGTTAGTTAGTTAGTTAGTTAGTTAGTTAGTTAGTTAGTTAGTTAGTTAGTTAGTTAGTTAGTTAGTTAGTTAGTTAGTTAGTTAGTTTGTAAGTTAGTTAGTTAGTTAGTTAGTTAGTTAGTTAGTTAGTTAGTTAGTTAGTTAGTTAGTTAGTTACTTAGTGTGTTCTCGATTAACCTTATTGTTCTTCTTCGTGCTGGTATAAATATGATCCGATGATCTTTTTGTATTCTAGTCATTATCCTTTGAATTACAAGAACTTGGATAGTTGTCTTTAGCCGACTATATGATTGGAAAAGCATTCCCCATTCATACACAAACTGACCAGGAGTGAAAAAGTATTAAGATTTTCAAATAAAACAATTTTATTGACTTAATTTTATACTAATAAGTTCTGAAATATCGATTTTCAAAATAAGTTTCTGCAATATTGATTTCACAGGAAAAATGCCGTTTTTCATTTAAATTGGGATTTTTTACAAACGTTAAAATTTTTACTTAAATATCAATTGCTTTTTTAATTATATATTTTTTGTCAAATCTTTTGAGTCATGACAGTTACATTGCAAATAACTAATATGCCATTTACAAAATGTACATACATAAATGAAAATATTTTATAAACAATGGATGTCATTATCTAAAGATTTGTAAAATTTAGTTTTGCTATTGAACCACATAATCATGTGAAATGTAAATGATGTCACATGACTTCAAAATTATAAAAGATTTATATAATAGAAGAAAATGACAACATGTACAACACTCTACGGACAGACACTTAGAGCATAATATTTAGTCTAATAATATTATCTTCATACATATATATAGTTTTACTTTATACTTTGTTTAATTTATATGATCATCAACATGATTTTCAACATGATTATAAACATTAGCAGCAACAACAATAACAGCTATATAATTATCATCAACCTCATCATCATTATTTCAAACATCAGCATCACTTTAGTGTTGGATGTCACAGTGTCATTGACAGCGTCATCCAACTGTTTTGTTAAATTTGTGTTGGAGTTTGTTGGTTATTTAGTTGGTCTATCTTTTGCAATTGGTAGTAGTACATATTATGTAAGTAACAGTATCATTATTTGTGGGAAATTGTCTATATGCTTAGATAGATGCATATAGAAATGTTTGAACATTTAACAGTTACATGTTATAACGTTATCTTTAAACAACTATTTACGACGACTTCCATACTTAAACTGTATACATCGACATCAAATCCTTTACAAATCGATTGTGTGCTTTTTGTTGTTAGCATGTGCATCCTTTTCATACTCTCCATATCACTGCTATTAATATTTCTAGTACATATTCCAGCTATCGTACGTTTTGTTGAAGTTACCGAATTAAAGTTTAGAATTTTAATGCCCGAAAACTGAGAGCTAAAATACCACATGAACAATATTTGTGCTGTCACAAAAAGTGTCACGAAACTGAAACATGTTATTGGAATTTGAAAATTTAAACATTTTCTTTTTCAACAAAAAAAATAAATTTAAAAAATATTTATATCCAAAATTTACTTCCCTACATAATTCAAAAAGTCTCAAATTATAATCCACCATATTTATAAATGGAATTACTTAAGAATGCTAATAGATTTACCACAATGCCCAAAATTATTTCGTCAATTAACTACCTTACCCCTGTTTAATAGTTAAATATAATAAATATTTAAGAAGGTGTATTGCAATTACTTATAAAAGTTCAAATAAAAGAACAGAATACGTACAAAATAGAAAATAATTACTATAACAATGCTGACAATTAATGATTTGCGAACCACAAAAATACTTCCGGTTAACATGCAAAAACGTACATAAAATACAAAACACTCACACACCATCAAATGCCCAGAGTAACAAAAAAGCTTCTTTAAAACCTAATTGAGAGTTTAACTCATGCCAGCACCTTTACGAGCTTCACTAACTGAATCATTGACAGAGTGACAGACTCAGAAACTAACTCACCCTTAAGACGATTAAGGAAATGTATATAAAACACGTGCTATTTTCATCATACCCAAATATCTATCACTATCTAGTCTCCCTTAGACCACCATTGTTGTTATTATTATAATTATCATCATCAAGAACATCAAAATCATATACATTAACATTACATGTATGTAAGTATGAGTATTGACTTTCTCAACATCAATTTTGTTACACTGTTATCAATTGCTGTAATATTTTGTAGGTTTTGTATTAGAAAGTACGGGTCTTATGGAATAAAGTAGTGAGTAAATTCTCATCCAAATAGATGTATGTACACAAAAATATGACCGGAATATCAGGCCATATTAGAGCCTAGTCCTTTCATTAGCTCATTTACACATTTACAGACTGCAGACTATAGCCTATACAATAAACTAGACTATAGACTAGCCTATAGACTAGACTATAGACTAGCCTATAGACTAGACTATAGACTTGACTATAGACTAGACTATAGACTAGACTATAGACTAGACTATAGACTAGACTATAGACTAGACAATAGACTAGACTATAGACTAGACTATAGACTAGACTATAGACTAGACTATAGACTAGACTATAGACTAGACTATAGACTAGACTATAGACTAGACTATAGACTAGACTATAGACTAGACTATAGACTAGACTATAGACTAGACTATAGACTAGACTATAGACTAGACTATAGACTAGACTATAGACTAGACTATAGACTAGACTATAGACTAGACTATAGACTAGACTATAGACTAGACTATAGACTAGACTATAGACTAGACTATAGACTAGACTATAGACTAGACTATAGACTAGACTATAGACTAGACTATAGACTAGACTATAGACTAGACTATAGACTAGACTATAGACTAGACTATAGACTAGACTATAGACTAGACTATAGACTAGACTATAGACTTGACTATAGACTTGACTATAGACTAGACTATAGACTAGACTATAGACTTGACTATAGACTAGACTATAGACTAGACTATAGACTTGACTATAGACTAGACTATAGACTTGACTATAGACTAGACTATAGACTAGACTATAGACTAGACTATAGACTAGACTATAGACTAGACTATAGACTAGACTATAGACTAGACTATAGACTAGACTATAGACTAGACTATAGACTAGACTATAGACTAGACTATAGACTAGACTATAGACTAGACTATAGCCTAGACTATAGCCTAGACTATAGCCTAGACTATAGACTAGACTATAGACTAGACTATAGACTAGACTATAGCCTAGACTATAGCCTAGACTATAGACTAGACTATAGACTAGACAATAGACTAGACTATACCATAGATTAGACTATAGACTAGACTATACCTTAAATTTATTTATTTTTTTAATTAATTATTTTATTTCAATAAATTTTTTCGATATCGAAATTTTACTTCTGTAATCTAAAATCTGTTCTCCGAGAAACAGTGTTTCCGTTTAATCACACATTCTATTTACATACATACAACACAGGACTTGAAACCTTCACACCAACATAAACTCTCACACACTAACACATACATGGTCACACGTACGAAGTTTTTGAGAGTTTTGCTAATGAGTTCAAAGCATGCATTCATTCATTTAATGTTTAATACCGCTCGTACGATGCCACTTTAGGTTTGGCTTTTTTCACTCCATGTAATATTGCTATCATGAACGAAAACTACCACTCACTATTACTTGACTACTAACTCATCCTGTGAGATAAATAAAAAGAAGTTAGTAGTACAACTTAACATTCATTCTACTTGTTAGTTGTTGTTTTTCTCATTTAGATTAATTTATGTTGAACTTAGATTAGATTACAATTCATCCTTTACTGTTTGGTTGGGTCTTTTTTTTAGGTACTAGACAAACTCAAACACACATACATACACACGAACACTAATACAATCGTCAACGAATACAAAGTATTTTTTGTTGGTTTTATTTGTTTTCAGTTAATTAAACGTATTACTTGTTTGTTTTTTTTTTCTCTATTATACTTCTATGTAGTGCTGTTTGTATTTGTTGTTTGATCATTTGTACTAGTAATGAATAATTAATATTTTTTGTTGCTTTAGCAGGTTTTCTTTCCTCTAGTTGTTATTGTAGCTGTTGTTGTTGGTGTATAAAAAAGAGGAAAAAAGGTAAAAACGTAAAGAAAATGAATTGATGATGAGTCTGTGCTAATGCCTGATGATGATTTTAATCAATTAAAATTATCCTAGAAATAGCATACAAGCAACAATGAAAAAAAAAACAACAAAGGATTTTCTAACTTCGCAAATTAGTACAGCTGCATTAAAAAATGTTTTACTACATATTCGTTTTAATGATTGAGAGACAGACAGGCAGTTAGAGAGATGTATGTGAAGGGTTCTAATAATAGGTTAATGTAAATATTTAATAAAATGTCTGTTAATAAGAAATGTATTTTTATAGAAATACTACAAATACGACCTCAATATTATAATATTAATTGTATAGCAAAGCGTGTTAGATGTCATTTAAACAATAATTTCAGTTGAAAAATATACAGAAATCCGCTGCATTATAGATGAAAACAAAAGTCAACATTTATTTCATTAGAAGCTGAATTTACAGCAGTTAATGTTTTGTAGATTTTTAATTATAACTTTTAATTAAATCTCAGAAATTCTATGCAAGTAAGTTCAAGTACATTTCTAGTTAACACTTTATCAAATAAATCTTATACTACTTAAGTGCCATTTATTAAAATAATAATAAAAATTTGTCTTGCTAAAACAAGAGCTTCTGTTACAGTATAACAGTTATACAAACATTTACAATATTTTAGTTTAATTTAGTTTATGAAATAAATAAGTAAAATCTACTATAAATACCTACTTCTAGTAATACATAGTTGTTATGTAAATAGTTACTAAATGTAATTTTAAAATTTTAATAAGTTACTTTATGTGAAAAAAGAAACGCACATTTAAACATTATAAAAGACAACCCGTATATTGTATAAGTGTGAACCACGAATGATAAACCTAATTTTTTACTATTATTATCCTTTTACTAGACAATATACTTCAGAGTATACTAAAGTGATTAGACTATATAATATGAACTACACACTAGACTATAAACTAGAAACTATTCTGAAGCGACATATATGTATCTGGTTCCAAATGCAGTTAAAATATAGACTAGACAACAGACTAGACTACAGACTAGACTATAGACTAGACTATAGACTAGACTATAGACTAGACTATAGACTAGACTATAGACTAGACTATAGACTAGACTGTAGACTAGACTATAGACTAGACTATAGACTAGACTATAGACTAGACTATAGACTAGACTATAGACTAGACTATAGACTAGACTATAGACTAGACAATAGGCTAGACTATACACTAGACTATAGAGTAGACTATAGACTCCAGGCTTACATTTTTGATGCATTAAAAAGAATACCAAATAATTATCAAAATTATCCCAAAAACTTAGGTTGGTACAATTGTACCAACTTACTTAACACTTTTATATATTTTTGCATATATTTGTACATTGTATGCAAATTTATATAAATGAATAATGCCGCATGAAACTCAAAACAACAGTTGTTAGCCAGCAACAGCAATTATTATTATTTAAAATATCTAACTAACAAATTGCATTTGGCCATTGTTTAAATTAAACTCATATAAATTGTGCATGTGTGAAAATATGTACATATATAGTACATCTACATACACATAGTTTTGCTTCATAGTATTCTTTATAATTATTGTTTTCCAAGAGAACAACACATATGCAACCAGATCGAGTTTGTCAATTAGATAAATTCCCTTAAAACATACGTAATTAATGTAGAAATTTTATCAACAACTTTTCTTGTAAAAAAGAATAAATAACCAAACAGAAGGAACTTAGTTGTTGTAAAATATAACATATAATACAAATGTACATGTTATATACTAAGTATTAGACACATCCTAACGTCAGAGAATAGTTATGTTTCAAAGTTTTATTTTTCAAGATACAAAGCTAACCGTGTTAAGAGTTTAATTTTTCTTGTAAGCTTTATATCCCGAGTAATAAAATTAGACTAGATCTTTTTAAATCAAATAATTTTTAAGGTCACATCTATTAAGTACATTGTACAAATTTAACTATACAAATAAAAACAAATAGATATGAATAAGTATAAGAAAAATTTCGTTTAGTTGTCACTTTTTCTTGTATTATGACCAATAGCACACTGAGAAAATCTATAGATTTACTTAATTAGATAAGTAAAAATAAAACAACTAAGTGCACTTAACAAATTGAGATTATTGCCAGTTTTATCAATAAACAGTTTTATATCTTATGATTACAACGACCCAATATATAATTACGGTCATCATAATATTGTTGAACTCTCTGAAATAATGTTCAGAATAATTGAGAGATATGTACAACCATGTATTTGTTTCTCTCTTGGTTTTGTGTAATAACACTTTAGTTACATTGAACAGAATTCTTACTAATTTGAATAAAAATATCTCAAATACTTTTTATTTATATGTGTAGGTATAAGTAGTGTATCCTGTCCTTAACTACTTGTAGTGAAAGTATATTTCCATTTTAAATATTTTCACACATATTTGTACAGATTCGAATATGTTACTTGTTGTTGTTACATATGTACATATGTGTAAGTTATTTTGTTCATTTAAATTTCACTTTATGTAAATGTTTCCTTTTGCCAATTTTCTTATAAAATTAAGATAAACTACAAATGTATTTCATTTTTAAATGTGATGCAAAAGTAACTTTGATCAGTATGCATCTTGCACATTGGTCTAAATATCTTTAGATTAAATGTTGAATTTTGCATTTTTGCTAAAAAATTTTCTATAGTCTAGTCTATAGTCTAGTCTATAGTCTAGTCTATAGTCTAGTCTATAGTCTAGTCTATAGTCTAGTCTATAGTCTAGTCTATAGTCTAGTCTATAGTCTAGTCTATAGTCCAGTCTATAGTCTAGTCTATAGTCTAGTCTATAGTCTAGTCTATAGTCCAGTCTATAGTCTAGTCTATAGTTTAGTCTATAGTCTAGTCTATAGTCTAGTCTATAGTCTAGTCTATAGTCTAGTCTATAGTCTGGTTTATATTCAAGTCTGTAGTCTAGTCCATAGTCTAGTCTATAGTCTAGTCTATAGTCTGGTTTATATTCAAGTCTGTAGTCTAGTCTATTCAACTTGACTGTATAATAGACTCTAAACCTGACCTTACACTAATGTTTAGACTAGAATTTAGCAGAATATGATATATTTTTCGTGCCTCAAACCACTGTGCAACTCTAAAGCCCTCACATTCACTTTTTTAACTTTTAAAATGTTTTCGTTTTTTATTACTATTGTTGTGGTTGAATTTATTTAAAATTTTCTGTAAAGTTTTATACTTTCTGTTAAATATTGTTTTTGAAAAAAAATCTTACACACAAATTGAAATCAAAATAAAGAAACAAATAAAGTAAAACGAAAGAGATTCAACAAAAAAGTTTTTCATTTCCGGTCTAAGGTTTACGATATTTTTCTGTTTTTTTTTTCTCTTACACCAAAACAATTTTACTTGTTCTTGTTGATTTTCTTTAAAAGAAAAACTTCTAATTACATACATGACCAAAAGGAAAAAGAAGAATAGAAAAGAAAAGTAGTGAAATTTAGGAAACAGTCCATACAAAGATAGAAGAGTATGTGAGAAAAGTTAATTTGTCTTTTTTCTTAGAACAAGATTTAAAAAACATTACACATACACATGCATGTGTGTGTAGACATGGCAACTCAAATGAAGTTATACGTAAAGCCAAAAAGGGCTAAAGTTCCGTTAGTTGTGGGGTATTTGAAGAACTAGTAATAGAGTTTGGACCAGAAGGCATTTAAACATGAACATGGTTTCACCTTTTTGAAAGTGCTGCTTGCAAAATGAAAAGTTTTTTTTTTCAAAAAATAATTTGTGCTTAAAAAAGTATGAGGGCATGAATGCAATAAATGAACAGTGGAAGACAAAATAAAACCACTTTTGCTAAATACATTTCAATGTGTATTGTATATAAGTAAGTGAGCAGAAAATTATCTTTGATTACTAGGGTGTTTATTTAAACATTTTTTTAAACTATAGGTAAGACAAAGATGTTAAAGGAATTTATCTTAAAATAAATTTAAGTGTTTTCAATTTAAAATTATACTTTTCATGGTGCCATAGTAGAGGAGTCATCTTATTGTTATGTATATATATTGCTATGAATGGTTGTGTGAGCACTTTTTACTTTTACAATTTCATACGGAGACTTGCATCTTTATCTAAATTGTTTCCAAAAGTTCAAAAACTTTTCGTGTTACTCCTGAGGCTGCAATAGCTGCCATTGCCACGGTTAAACATAACCATACATTTAAACACATGAGTGTTATATGTGTATGTATGTATATAAGACTGCAGTTTCGGGTCATTTTACTTAATATTGAATATAAGTTATAAAAAAACAGATACTTATACAAAACAAAAAAGCTTTAATGTGACTCTTTTAGAGACAATAAAGTGTCGATTGACTACTCGTTAGATGACTTATGGATGCTAAAGTAATGAATGAATTCTCATTAGATTGCTTGGAAGCTGTGGCTTATTTTTGCCTTAAAGCAAATAATGTAATGTCAATGATACCTTGTCCCCTTTAAAACCACTGGGTTCATGTGTTTGTTAAAGTGTTTGTGTACAAATAAACACGCATGTATGCCTCTGTGCAACTGTTTTTTAAGTAAAAATTTTATCCTGAAATTTTATGTAAGTATGATTTCTCAAAGTGGCTCAACACTCGACTCTTAAACGACAGTCTTTTCTAAAACTCCAACCAATTTATTTTCGTCTACCTATCCTAGGTGTATACGAGTAATGTAATTGTAAACCAACAAGTATGAGTGATTGTTTCTTTTTATTTCCGCACAAACATTTCACAGTAAAAAGTACCAGAAAAAATAAACAAAATCCTTTTACTTAAAAAAATTTAACTTTTTCTTTAGTTTTTGTATTTTATTTACTTTTATACCAGATTTTTTTCTTTGTAATATTAGTAGCCACACACATACATAAATAAACTTTAATAGAGATTTTGTATGTTTAAGTTAATTTATAAGTTTTTGTTAGTAAGTTTATGAGCTGGCGTTTTATTTTTCCAAGATTTAAAAAAGTATAGAAACTTAAAATATAGAGGAATTCATATATCACAACAGTCTTAAAGTAATCTATACAGCGCTGAGACAACTTTAATTATAAAATGTTGTATGCCATCTAAAAGATCATTGTATTTTTCTACAAGACATCTCTACTTAATGCTTGAAAGCCTGAACTACTATAGTGTAAAGAGAATTATGCTTTATCCAAGATATTTATAATGATCAAAAATATGAGACTAACACCTACTTGACGATGTACCAATCGACTTAAAACAACTTAATGATTCGACTTAACAATGTCTGTCCCTCCGGCAACTTTAAAGGATGATAGCCACGATCGTTTTAATGACAATTCAGAAGCTATTTTCATAAAAAAAAAATTGGGAATGGTAAAATAAATACGAAAAGTACGAAAATCTTCAGTTTTTGTCAGGTGTAGATATCTCGAATAAGACAGAAAATATTTTAAAGCTTACATAATGGATTTTCAGATGATACTCAACATTTTATGAATAAAATTACCTTCGGGCAATTCAAACGTCTAAAATATTGGATTTTTTAAACCACAAAACACAATATCTTAGATCCTAGACAATATAGAGAAATTCTAAGTAAACCTTAGTCTCTGGTCCGCCCCCTGCTATATATATATAGCACGGGACTTACTTATAAGCGTTTGTGGTAAGGACTCTAATGACATGACCGTTTCTAATGACATGACCGTTTTAAAATAATAACCTGACTAGTAGCATTCTAACCTCTTACATTGTAATTTAAGGCCCGTATTCGGAAAGAAGAATGTAAAACAATATTTGAAATTTTGTATTAACAACACTAACAACAACTGAGTAGTTTTCATACAAATTTTTAAAAATTATTCTCTTTTCTTCTTTCTGAATTTCGCCATAAGTTGTTACTGTGTATGAATATGTATTTTTACAAAATTATACGAAAACAAGTAAGAAGTTATAGTCGGGCGAGGCCGACCATATAATATCGTACACCTGTGTACAAATAAAATGTGATTAAGTTTTCATAATAAAGCATATAAGTTGAATTGTACCTTGCCTCAGATATACTAAAGCCATTTACTGTTCAATAAAACTGTGGATATTTAAGTAAAATTTTGATGGGGGTTTTTTAGAGGGGCTAGGGTCAAATGAGGCCCTATAATTATAAAATTCATCAGGGTCATCAAGACTAGTATAGAACTTGGTTTTGCAGCTTTTTGTCGAAATACGAGTATATTAAATATAATTATGAACTTAAAAGCCCTATTTGGCGGGTTCAGTTCTATGGAGCCTAGGTAAAATAATGAACCAATGTTAACAATTTTCAATAGGCTTCGTCCACCGTACCATAAAAGATCTAGTGCCAAATTTCATTGAATTATCTCCAAAATTGTTTGATTACAAGGTTTACAAGCTTTATTCGGGGGTACAGCTGTATGGGGGCTAGGTGAAATAATGGACCGATCTTAACAATTTTAAATAACGTTCGTCCCTGGGATAATAAAAGATCATGTACCAAATTTTATTCAATTATCTTCAAAATTGCGGCCTGTAGTTTGATTACAAGGACGGACAGACAGACAGACAGACAGACAGAAGGACAGACGGACAGACAGACAGACGGACATAGATAAATCGACTCAGAAAATGATTCTGAGCCGATTGGTATACTTTAAGGTGGGTATAGGACCAATATAATTGTGCGTTACAAACAACAGCACAAACCCAATATACCCTCCCCACTAAAATGGTGTAGGGTATAATTAGGCGTGGACAAATCTTTAATAGTTTAACTCATTTACGCACAAAACTAAACCGATGTCCCGTAATTTTAGAGTCCATAAAAATGTGTGCCTTTTAAAAAATATATTCTACATTTTTATATGTTATTCATTATTTAGAAATACAAAATTCCGTTTCCAATTAAAATTATAAATGATAAATATAATTATGTCATTTAAACTTGACGTGCCCAGAAGAAACCAAGTACATTTGTGTTAACAAAATGTACGTGTATATGATGTATATTTATATCCAGCAGTTCTGGGTGATTAACACTATTGTACATAACCTGTAATATAGGTAAGTTATAATGCGATCCCAAGGCAGTAGGAACCTTTGGCTGTTTATTTATTTATTTAAAATATTGTAAACATAATAAAAATGCAGAAATAAAAACAATACATGAGTGCTAAATAAAAATTATCTACAATAAAAAATTACATAATATAAGTGAAAACTTTCGATTGCAACGAATGTTAGCTACTCTACACAATTTATTCTCACTTTTCGGCAAAAAAAAAGATATCAGGTTTTTGTGTTCGTGATTATCTAAATGAAACAAATTGAAGTTTAAACCAATATAAAACCTTGTAATTTGTGGTAAAATATTATAATTATATTTTTGTATGTACATGCATGTATGTATGTGCAAATTTGATGGTGATGTGATAAAATTATCACAATAACCGCAAACAATAAAATTGACATTTGTGTTAATTACAAATGCCAAAAAAATGTTTTGTTATTTTTACCATATTAAATAACATTTAATATGAGTTATGTTAAACATATACATATACATATGTATGTATAGTACATGACAACCTTTTTAAAAATAAATTGTTATAGATTCATGCAGTGAAGATGGTCATAAAGCTATTATGGAAGTCATTATGGTTAGATGAAATGAATATTAAAATGGACTTTTATGTTTTGACTCAAAAATCGAATTTTGATGGAAAATAAAAGTGATCACAAATTCCAAACCTTTTTGACCCAGGGTCTTCCGTTTATGATCACAGATTTCAATCCATTTTGCCCTACGGCCTTTAGTATAGCCAGAAAATAGACTTTTATGTTTTCACCAAAAATTGAATTTAAGAGGGAAATAAAAGTGATCACAAATTTTAATCCTTTTTACCGTAGGGCCTTCCGTTTTGCCAGAAAATAGACATTTATGTTTTGACTCAACAATTGAATTTTGAAGGGCAATAAAAGTGATCACAGATCCTAATCCTTTATGTCCTAGGGCCTTCTGTTTAGCCAGAAAATGGACTTTTATGTTTTAACTCAAAAATTTAATTTTGGAGGAAAATAAAAGTGATCACAGATTATAATCCTTTTTGCCCTAGGGCCTTCCGTTTAGCCAAAAAATGAAATTTTTGTTTTCACTCAAAAATAGATTTTTGGAGGGAAATAAAAGTGATCACAGATTTTAATCCTTTTTGCCCTAGGGCCTTCCGTTTAGCTAGAAAATGCACACTTATGTTTTGGCAAAAAAATCGAATTTTGGAAGGAAATAAATGCGATCACATATTTTAATCCTTTTTGTCCAAGGGCCTTCCGTTTAGCCAGAAAATGGACTTTTATGTTTTGACTATAAAATCGAATTTGGAGGGAAATAAATGCGATCACAGATTTTATTTCTTTTGTCCTAGGACCTTCCGTTTAGCCAGAAAATGCACTTTTATGTGTTGACTAAAAATCGAATTTTGGAGGGAAATAAAAGTGATCACAAATTTTAATCGTTTTTGTCCTAGGGCCTTCCGTTTAGCCAGAAAATGCACATTTATGTATTGACGTAAAAAGCCCAAATTTTGGAGGAAAATAAAAGTGATCACAGATTTTAATCCTTTTTGCCTTAGGGCCTTCCATTTAGCCAGAAAATGGACTTTTTTGTTTCGACAATAAAATCGAATTTGGAGGGAAATAAAAGTGATCAAAATTTTTAATCCTTTTTGCCCTAGGGCCTTCCGTTTTGCCAGAAAATGCACTTCTATGTTTTGATTAAAAAATTGAATTTTGGAAGGAAATAATAGTGATCACAGATTTTAATCCTTTTTGCCCTAGGGCCTTCCGTTTAGCCAGAAAATGCACTTTTATGTTTTGACTAAAAAATCGAGTTTTGCAAGGAAATAATAGTGATCACAGATTTTAATACTTTTTGCCCTAGGGCCTTCCGTTTAGCCAGAAAATGCACTTTTATGTTTTGACTAAGAAATCGAATTTTGGAAGGAAATAAAAGTGATCACAGATTTTAATCCTTTTTGCCCTAAGGCCTTCCGTTTAGCCAGAAAATGCACTTTTATGTTTTAATCCTTTTTGCCCTAGGGCCTTCCGTTTAGCCATAAAGTGCACTTTTATGTTTTGACTAAAAAATCGAATTTTGGAAGGAAATAAAAATGATCACAGATTTTATTCCTTTTTGTCCTAGGGCCTACCGTTTAGCCAGAAAATTCACATTTATGTTTTGACTAAAAAATGGAATTTTGGAGGGAAATAATAGTGATCACAGATTTTAATCCTTTTTGCCCTAGGGCCTTCCGTTTAGCCAGAAAATGCACTTTTATGTTTTGACTAAGAAATTGAATTTTGGAAGGAAATAATAGTGATCACAGATTTTAATCCTTTTTCTCCTAGGGCCTTCCGTTTAGCCAGAAAATGGACTTTTATGTTTTGACTAAAAAATCGAATTTTGGAGGGAAATAAAAGTGATCAAAAATTTTAATTCTTTTTGCCCTAGGGCCTTCCGTTTAGCCAGAAAATGGACTTTTATGTTTTGACTAAAAAATCTAATTTTGAAGGGAAATAAAAGTGATCACAGATTTTAATCCTTTTTGCCCTAGGGCCTTCCGTTTAGCCAGAAAATGCACTTTTATGTTTTGACTAAAAAATTTAATTTTGGAAGGAAGTAATAGTGATCACAGATTTTAATCCATTTTGCCCTAAGGCCTTCCGTTTAGCCAGAAAATGCACTTTTATGTTTTGACTAAAAAATCGAATTTTGGAGGGAAATAAAAGTGATCACAGATTTTAATCCTTTTTGCCCTAGGGCCTTCCGTTTAGCCAGAAAATGCGCTTTTATGTTTTGACTAAAAAATTGAATTTTGGAAGGAAGTAATAGTGATCACAGATTTTAATCCTTTTTGCCCTAGGGCCTTCCGTTTAGCCAGAAAATGCACTTTTATGTTTTGACTAAGAAATTGAATTTTGGAAGGAAATAAAAGTGATCACAGATTTTAATCCTTTTTCTCCTAGGGCCTACCGTTTAGCCAGAAAATGGACTTTTATGTTTTGACTAAAAAATCGAATTTTGGAGGGAAATAAAAGTGATCACAGATTTTAATCCTTTTTGCCCTAGGGCCTTCCGTTTAGCCAGAAAATGCACTTTTATGTTTTGACTAAAAAATTGAATTTTGGAAGGAAGTAATAGTGATCACAGATTTTAATCCTTTTTGCCCTAAGGCCTTCCGTTTAGCCAGAAAATGCACTTTTATGTTTTGACTAAAAAATCGAATTTTGGAGGGAAATAAAAGTGATCACAGATTTTAATCCTTTTTGCCCTAGGGCCTTCCGTTTAGCCAGAAAATGCACTTTTATGTTTTGACTAAAAAATCGAATTTTGGAAGGAAATAATAGAGATCATAGATTTTAATCATTTTGCCCTAAGGCCTTCCGTTTAGCCAGAAAATGCACTTTTATGTTTTGACTAAAAAATCGAATTTTGGAGGGAAATAAAAGTGATCACGGATTTTAATCCTTTTTGCCCAAGGGCCTTCCGTTTAGCCAGAAAATGCACTTTTATGTTTTGACTAAAAAATCGAATTTGGAGGGAAATAAATGCGATCACAGATTTTAATCCTTTTTGCCCTAAGGCCTTCCGTTTAGCCAGAAAATGCACTTTTATGTTTTGACTAAAAAATCGAATTTTGGAGGGAAATAAAAGTGATCACAGATCTTAATCCTTTTTGCCTTAGGGCCTTCCGTTTAGCCAGAAAATGCACTTTTATGTGTTGACTCAAAAAATGAATTTTGGAGGGAAATAATTTTTTATCCTTTTGCCAAAAATTGAAGGAAAATAAAAGTGATCACAGAAAATGAATCTCAAAAATTGAGTAATATTTTTTATAATTGTGATTATTTTTTTTTTATTTTAAAATTTTTATCTAAGGCCTGTTTTGTTGGGAATTAAAAGTGATCACATATTTAAATCCTTATTATATTTAATATTGTTTTTAAAATTTAAGGCTAATGCGTCGATGATGTTCAAGGATAATGGTTGTTTTTTAGGTACAATAAAGTTTTCGAAAAGATTAACTGCCTTACTGCTCTTAGTTCTACTGAATTATCGTGAGATTGCTAAAAGTCTCTTGCAGCCATCGTTTAATAGAAAAATAATTATTTGTCTTCATATTTCATTGGTTTAGTTAGGCAGTGACTTAAAATGATTAACTTACCTCTTAGTGCTCTTATCTACTTGAAGAAAAACACTGAGTTTATTTTAATTTTTATTCATTTTTTATTGAAATAAAAAAATTTTTGCATTTTCTATATTTTTCATAATATTTTTTGGGTTTTTTCATTAGTTTCTTTTTTTTAATATTTTTTTGTTCACAGTAATTTCCATCATCAAAATATCAAATTACGTACATTATCTGGAGATTTTTTTAAGGATTCTGTTTTTTTTTATTATGTTTTCTTCTTAATTTAAACATTTTATTTTTTATATTATTTATGTTTAAATGATTTTTTTTCTTTTTTGGTTTTGTAATTTATATTTTGTTTTTGTGTTTCGGTTGTAGTAATATACTTGACATTTGAATAAAAATATAAATATTACTTTTTAATATAATTTGTTTTGGTTTTTTTTTTCACACGTTCTATGATTAAAGGAAAATGTTACTTTTTTATTTGTTTTTTTTATAATTTTTTTCTTTTTCATTTATTTTTATAATAATTAATAATAATGCACAAAAAGCAGCAACAATTAAGCAAAAATGTTTACATTAAATTATTAGAAAAAAAAGTTTTTTTTTTTTAAAAAAAGGTAAATTTAATTTATTTAAAGCTTAAAATAAATAACAATTTGTATTTGTTTTATTTAATTTTTTTACGAAAAATCAAATATAAAACCATAAAAACTATTTTATTAAAAATTAAAAAACAAGCAGGGTTTGTAATAATAATAATAATATTATTAATTAATTAATTAGTTAATTATACATACATTTAATGCTAACATTTTATTTAATAAATTTAATTTAGTTTAATTTAATTATAATTTAAATATAAATATATATTAGAGTAATTTTGGGTTTTTTGTTAAGTAAAAAAATATGTTTTTTTTTATAAATTAAGTTTTAACTTAATTATGCTTTTTATGGTTAATAAAACTAAAATAAATAAAGTCTAATTAAACAATTTATATTTATGTTTATGTTTTTATAAAGTTTTGTTTTTTACATTTTAATTACGTTTTATTTTACTTACATACATACAATTCCATTTTGGATTATTTTTTTTTTAGTTTTACATTTATAAATAACAGGGGAATTTAAGTTTTTCTTGTTTTCCTTTAGTATTGGCCAGTTTTTATTTTCTTTCTTAATTTTAGTTCCGAAAATTTTGATTTTTTTTAATTTTTTTTATTTCTTAAACATTCGTTTCTTTTGTTGCTGTTTTTTTCCTTAAGGACATATACAAAACTAACATTTATAAATGTAAATGAAAAATTTCTAAAATTTATATTTAGTTTTTACTTTAACTTATATACTAGTCTTTTTTTCTACATTTTTATTATTTTGTTTTTTTTTTTGCCATTAATGCTATCTCGCTCAAAAACTTTAATTTTACTTATCTATAAGTAAAAATGCTTACATACAGAGTATAAACAAGTTATAGTGCTTTAATTCGACTAGGCCGAAGTTGACATACCCTACACCTTGTAAAGCGACTGCAATCGAAAATTGCATTTGTATTTAAAATCAAAATCAGCAAGACCCTTGTATATAATAATTTAGATGTTACAGTTATATAAGTCCAAACTCTTTGGGATTTAAGTCTTTATAGAACAAAAGGTTTTTTTCACCAAATTAATCAATCAATTTCTATAATTTTTATCTTATTTCGAAAAATTTTGAACACTCTTAAAGAAGAATCTTACTTTCTTTAAAAGCAGCTATAAGAGATGTTAGGCCTATCATCATGAAATTTGCTAAAATGACTTTGGTTCTTAAAAATGGTATTATGGTCGGATTTCACCAATAATTTTAAGTTATTGCTAAACTTTAATGTTGTTTTCCTAACATTAAAGTATAATTTCTATATAATTTAACCTAACTTTCGCAAACCAGTTCAGGCAACAGTTCCCTAAACTAGCTACTACTCTCTACTCTTCCAAACTAGTGTCTAGTCTCTGTGACTCCGCACTCACTCTCAAAAGAGATACTAAAGTAACAACTACCTCCGCATTCCCTTAGAAATCTTTTATCTATGAAACAAGTGTCTACGCTATATATTATTCAGGGACAGTAATGTAACGAATGACTCCTCAATCGTTTACTGATGGCACACTAATGTGACAACTGTCTCCGCACTTCCATACAAAGAGCTCAAACTGGTGTTTAGTCGCTACTCTATGTTACAACTGCCTTCGCAATCGCTTATAAAAGAGCCAATAAAGTGACGATAATCTTTTATCTCGTTTATTTTACTTGGGCACCCTAAAATGACATTCCCTTAAAAGTAGTACAATCTGGTGTATAGTCTATGAAACTACGGTTTATTCTATATCTTATTAGGAGACAGTTAAGTAACAACTGCTACCGCTATTGCTTACAAAAGGGACACTAAAGTAACGACAGTCTTTTATTTCATATTTTTCACTTGATGACACTAAGGTGACGTCTGTCTCTGCACTCCCTTACTAGGAGTACAAAATTGTATATAGTCTCTACTCTTTGAAACTAGTGTCTATTCTATATATTATTTAGATATAGTATAGTAACAACTGCCTCCGCAATCGCATACAAAAGGAACACTTAAATGACGACAATCTTCTATCTGCTCTATTTTACATAGACACACAAAAACAATGACTGTCTCCACATTACATTACAAAGAGTACAAACAGGTTTCCACTCTCTGCCTAATGAAACTGTTTTTACTCTATATATTATTAGTCGGTTTAACTAAAGAAGCAACTTCCTTCGCAAAATGGAAAACTAAAGTGACGACAGTCTTCTTTCTCGTCTTTTTTACTTGGAAACACTAAGGTGACTCCCTTACAAAGAGTACAGACTTGTATATAGTCTATATATTATTCGGGAACACTAAGGTAACACCTGTCTTCACACACTCCTACAAAGAGTACAGACTTGTATATAGTCTATATATTATTCGGGGTCAAAATGGACACTAAAAGTAACGACAGTTTTCTATTTATTTTACTTGAGGATACTTAAGTGATGACTGTCTCCGCACCGCCTTATGAAGATTTCTAAGTGTCCAGGCTTAACTTTATGAAAATATTGTATACTCTATATATTTTTCGTAACAACTGCCTTAGCAATCGCTTAAAGAAGGCACACTAAAGTGAAACCGCTGGAAAATCTTATCACAACAACGCTTCTATGACTGTTTAAACTGTGTTCCCAAAACCGCTTGTATGGAAATGTAGACTTATCAAAAGAAGAAGAAATATACAATTCTTCAACTCTTTTCTTCGTACCCTTCGAGTATTCCACTGACTAAAGGCCTGAGGGAATAACTTAAGTAAATCATAGTGGAATCTAAAAAATGCCAAGATATGTACTTTGCGAGATCTGCGATCAACATCTAGTTCAACTTTAGTTCTCAAACTTCCACCGTTTAGGACATTTTTACTTCTATAATAGAAGTATAGACTGAAGGATGAACATGGTTGAATTGTCTTAGAACCTTAAAAATAATCCAGAATACATCTATGTATCTTATTGGATCTCCGACCAATAATTCAAAGAAAAGAAATACTAACATCTTTTATGGAAAAGACCGGTATTATCCATTGAGTTTTTAACAGACAGACTTAAGAACGAACTTGACTAGATCGTGCCTGAACTTAAAAACCTTGAACCCCCACAAGGGCTTGTGATCAATATTTCAATGAGTTGCAAAAATTTGTTTTGTGTTTAAATCTAAATTATCGATCATGTTTTTAACAGACGAACTAGATCGGCTAGATCGTGCACTTAAAAACCTTCAAAAATATGTGCATATTCTGTATGGTCTGTGATCAATATTTCGATGAACAGACAGAATGGCGATCGAACATGGCCAGATCGTGCCAAAACTCAATAACCTTGAAAATATATGCATAGTTTGTGGAATCTGCGATCGATATTTCGATAACTTGGAAACTATTAAAACAAAATCAGATAGTAGGTATAAATATTGCTCCAATAACGTTGTGCAGGATAATGCTAAGAACATTCTTGTTTAACTGATTAAAAAGAGTGAAATACGGTCATATTTTTCCAATATTTATAATTTTAACAGACGAACCGAAAACTAATACTTACTTAAAGGTGAAGGGCATGAAAGTGGAGTGATTATTTCTTATACCAAAATTAAAAAATTTATATATAAATTTAAAAAAAAAAATGTCTAATAAAAATAATTATCAACTAAAATTTGCTACAAATTATTATAATAAAAAAATTAATTAATTTTAAAAATATTTGGTTTTCTTATATAAAGTTTTAAACATTTTTGTGCGTAAAAATATATATATTTTTTTTAAATTTTCTCTGTTCTTCTATTATACAATTTTATATCATATAAAACTATGCTTAGCATTTTATTTACTTATTTTTTTTTTAATATTTTTTAAATTTATTTATAATTATTATATTATCTTATCAATTAAGCTAAATTTATATTTATGTTTTTTTTTACATTAAACATTAAGTTATATTTAGTAATGTAATTATTATTTAAAATAAATCTAACTTATTGCAATTATTTTAATAAAATCTAATATGTTTTTGTTTGTCTTGCTATAAAGTCTAAATAAAAAAGAATTTGTTTTTATATATATTTTTTTTTGCATAATTTTATTTTTTTCTTCTTCTTATAATTAATAATAAATATTTAAATATATATTTGTTTTTCTTCTATTTTTTTTTTTTTTTTTTTTTGTCTTACAAAAAATATTTTCTATATTGTAGATATAAATATTTTTCGTTTTAAATTGTTTAAATTTTTCTCTGTATTTTATTGTTGTTGCTTCTGTTTTTTTAACTTTTACATAATATTTTTTAGTATATAGATTTTCATTTATCGTTTTTGTTGTATTTTTGTTTGTTAAATATTTTCTCTACTGTAAATTCTTAGTTTCCATTTCTGTATATCTCTCGCTATAGAAATAATTTAAACAAAAATACATACGTACATATGTATGTGTATAAAAACCGAAATTACTATTCATTGAATTTTGTTTTAACAAATTTTAGTTTTTGTATTTTAATCTCTTATCGGCAATAACTAAATAAAAATATTTACTACAACTAAGTTGTTATTTTTAATATAATTTCTTCTTTGCTGGTTTTGAACAACAGTGAAAAAAATATAAAAGAATTTTAAATGTATAGTCGGAAGTGACAGACCATATGAAAGCCTATAACAGTGAGTATGTTAAAAATGTGAATTATTTTTTATAGAATAATGCATTTAATTCCATCAACTATAACATACGGTTGTATAGGAATTAGACTATTTTGCTTTGGGTTTTGTCCTTAAGACAATTATGATCAAATTATGTGCAAATTTCATCAAAATTTCTTGAAAATTGCAACCTGAAACGTGCGCTTAAGCTTTTCATGAATATGGCACAGACTGACAGACGTATATAGGTAAATCGATTCAGAAAAAGACACTATGTCGATTGGTGATATGATCAATATACATTGATATTGCCAACATCAGCAGAAACTCATAATACCCTTCCCACTGTAGTGGTGTAGAGTATAATAAAAGTTAAGCCTAAAAGTATGCTTTAATTTTAAACATTAATTTGCTAGTGCTGCAATATGGTTACCATATTGAAGCTATCTATCATGGGTACACTTTGAAAGCGCTGCCAGATATATTCATGTTTTAATATACATATGTGATTTTCCAGTGCTTTATACTTGGCGTTTTTTTCTTATAATTTGTATTTTTTGTTATTTTAAGAAATTCTAAAAATGTCAATCAAAATGTTTAAAAAGTTTAATCTTCTCGGTGATCATTTTGTGAAATTGTTAAAAGAATAATTCCAAGAAAAAAATGGTAAGAATTTGCCATTGTAACCACTTACCTATTAATATTGATTTAAATGACTACTGTTTATTTTTCTCATTACATAGAAGTACTTTAATAATCGCTTATTGACAATGGTTGATAGAAGTACTTGTTTCGCTTCTGCATGAAGATATAGTAGATGAATAAAGGTTTTTTCCAACGATTTACATTGACTGATTTTTCTAATTACTAAAATGCTATAGTGTAAGTAAATTTTAGCATTTTTAAGTTCATATTGAATAACAAACAATATACATATTTCGAATCATATAAGACTAAAATCATAATATTTTTCGGTATTTATATGAGTATCAGAATTATATACGAAGTCTTTTATAATCATTAGCATTTAATACTGACCGAAGTCTTCATAATTCGATGAAGAAAATTTTCTAAAAACAAATCAGTTTCTTAATTTTTTTACATATTCATAACATTTTGAAAACTTATTAAAAAAACTAAAGATTTCTAAGAGAATTTTATATAAACCTCTACGTTAATTTTCAGTAGTTGCCCTCGTGGACCTGTTTTCAAAGTCGGCCAACTCTCATGCTATTTGTCCTGTTTATCTCAAACTTTGTAAGATGGTTTTAAAACAAAAAGTAATTTTATGAAGGGGATCTTACGTGGATGATACGGACAATTTTTAATCCTAGGAAGCTTATTAATGTGTAATTTTATCACTTTATTTGTATTTTTAAGAATATTATTGACGTTAAGGAATATTATAGAAGGAAACCTTTTATGAATGGAACGGTAATATGTGAATCATAGAAAGTTTATTCATGTAAAATTTTATCACTTTTTTTCTATTTTTAACACAACTATTGAGGTTATTTTAACTTTTGAAGGGTACTACGGTAATATGTATATGGACCAATGTTACCTATTTAAAATGTCAAGAAACTGTATAAATATACAATCATTAACTTAGGCTCCATATTGTTTTCAAGAGATATACAATATTGTCTTATTATTATTGTTTAATATTTGCATAAAAATGTGATCAGAACCTTTGAAAATATGTCAATTTTTATATATTACTTGGTAATGAGTGGTCATTATAAATAACATTATTTAGTTTTTTTTTTTTCAAAAAAGGAATTAGTTTGTTGTACTAATCCTGGTCAATATTAGATATTTTTGAAAGAATTATTGCGCAGAAACAATTCCATATAGAATAATAAAATAACTTTTAAAAGTAGCATTTAGTAAAAGAATAGACTAGTAAAAATTGGGTAAGCACATTTGTAACCAGTTACTTTTTGATTATAGTCGAACAAAAATATGTTATTCACCCAAAAACTAACTAATTACTCTTTTTTTTCCAATATTGCTTGCCTACGTATGGGGTAAGTAAAAATGTTGTTGGGAACTTGCTCAACAACTCATTTGCAAGATAAATTGCAACTACTTCTTTAACTACTTATTTGTAAGCCAATGTAGAAGTAAAAATAATTAGCTTAAATGCCAATGAAGATGTTGTAAAAATAGTTTTTATTACTTTTCAATGTAAATCTTTACTTTTATAGCAAAATATTTAAAATTTTCATAAACTTTTTATGAAAATAGAATTGTTTTTATTTCACTGTTGTACTTCACCAGCTGTTAAGAAAAATATTTAAAATTTTTTGTTATAATTTACTTTTTCTAAACTTATAATTTTCTTAATTTAACTTAGTTGTTACGATTTTTACTTTCTAGTGTTTGTCTATTTATTTAATTATATTATACATCTTTTTAATTTTTTTTTATAAATGTTTGTTTTATTTTTTGCATATACGCGGAACACCTCGTTGACCAGTCTTTAAATTGTTTGCTTTTGTTGTGTAAAAAAATGTTAAGATTTTTTTTGTTAATATTTTTTATGTGTGTTTTTTTTATTAATTTAAATATGTATTTTATTTTTCTTTATTTGGGGAAAAAATTTTCACACTAAAATAATTTTTTAATGTTGTTGGAATGATGATGATTAGTTAATGAAAAATTAATTTATTTATAAAATTAGTAATTTTTGTTCTTGTTTTTTTTTTTATTATATATGTAATTAGTTTAAATAGTAAGTGTTGGTTGTTTGTTTTAGCTTTATAAATATAGATGAAATATATAGAGATAATATATTTTTATTTTTTGATGTGAATAAAATCTTATGTTGGGATTTATTTTTAATGTATTTTTCTTTCTTGTTTTCATGATTAAACGTGTGTTTGTGTTTTTTTTTTGGGGGGGGTTTAGGTGAAAGTGTTTTCTGTTATTTTTAAATTGTTCTTCTTTTTTTGTATAAAATATGTATATTTTTACAAAATATGATTTGTTTGCTTTTGAGTTTCTTATAATTTTTTATGATTTATTTTTTTTAATGAAAAAGGATTGAATTTTTATTTGACACATTCGTAGATAAGAAGACATTTTTAATAGAAATGACTTCTTATTTATTGATTTTTTTGTTTATTCGTAATTTTTTTTTTAGTTCTAAATTTGCGGAAGTTTGCTTTTTTTGTTATTTAATTTTTATAAAATTAGCCAAATTATACACAGTTCAACGTTTTATTTCAATCATTTAAAGAGGAAGCAAATAAATTAGACTGGAAGCTGAGATCGCGTTTTTCATACTCTCTTTGTCATGTCAGGGGAGGGGCCCTAGTTTTAATACATTTTATTTGCTTATATTAGACGATCTTATATTTTTCAATAAATTTATTTAATTAATCAATAATTACTTAATTAAAATTAGTTAATTTAAGCACACAAAGTAAAAGACACATATTTTTTTTGTTAGACATTAATAAGCATTTTATAAATGTTTTTTTTATTTGTAATTTTATATTTTTTTTTAATGAATGAGTTACTTTTTACTAAATTTTCTTATGGCTTCAAAAAAAGCTTTGTGCCAAAAGTTTTTTTTTTTTACCTACATAGAGTTTAAGCTACAAATTATTTATTTTCTTTTAAGTTTTTTATACAAATTTGCTAAAAAGCTACATTTTACAAAAACATATAAAATAATAATAGAATAAATTAATAGGAAAAAACATTTAGCTAATTATTATTTTATTAATGAAAATTATTTTTTATTTGCAACATTTTCGGTTGTATGCTTGTTACGTCTTTATTTTTTATATTAATTGTTTAAATATATTCGTTTATTTATTATTAAATATTTTTTTTTCTCAAATGCTGGATCACAGAATTTTTCATCACACATCACTGCATTTAGCAAATATTTATTTTGTTCTACAATATTTTGTTCAAATAAATGTATAGGTCATGTCATGTGAGTTGAGTGTCATTAGGATTGTAATAGGCGAATTAAAGAAAATGTTTAATTACAAGAAGTATTGTAAAGAGAAAATCTGTGAAGTGTAAAACAAAATATTAAAACTTTAAATTTAAACACATTAAGTTTCACGGATGATACGATATAACATAATATGTTAATTTTCAAATTATTATGATTTGTATTTAATTATATGTACATATATGAACTCTTAGACATGCCTGCAAATATTTCAGTTTTATGTTTTAATTTTATAATAGAGTTTATGTTTTAGATGAAAATAATGGAAATTTAGAGAAAAAGTGAATGTATTTTTGTAATTTTTGAGAAATTTTAAAAACTAAAAGCTAATATTAATAAATACTAAAAATGTGTAAATGATGAGGTCTGCAAAATAAAAAATGCGAAAGATTTTTCAATAAGATATTCCTTATAATATTAAGTTTTGAAATTGCAATTATCAGGTTCCCCCTAGCATAAGGGTTCTATAGTTTAAACAAATAATGTGCATTTTACTTTGTTTTTTTTTTTTTAAGAAAATTAAACTTTTTACAATTTCCCAATTTTTTTCAATTTTTATGTTAAAAATGTATCTATAATTGGTAAAAAAAACTGATAACATCCAGCAATTCGACAATAAGTCACTGCATCTGGAAAAGATAGTGATTTTCACTGACATCAAACCACCTGTTTGGCTCTATTTCGTTATTTGTCCCGTATGTACTTTTTGTAAACGAGGGCGAAGACAATCGTCTCTTTAGTGTCCCCTTTGTAAGCAAAAGAGTGACAATTGAAAAACAAACAGCTTTTTTTGTTTTCGTAATCAATAGAGTGACGATTGACTTCCTCGTAGGAGAAGCACATGTTTAAATAGCTAGTCACCTGGTTGATTAAATAGATAGTGCGAGACTATCTGATCGAATTGCTAGGGACTAAATTTACTTTAATTTTAGCTTAAATAGGGGATAAAAATAGCTTCCAACGGACCTAAACATTAAGGCGTACTCCACTGTTTATATTATTCTAGCATCATCGGACCTTATTTCTTCAAAAATAAAGTCTGATCGAATTGCTGGGGAATGAATTTACTTTAATTTAAGCTTGACTTTCTTTTAATAAACAAAACTGTCTCATATGGCATAAGAACAGACCCAAAAATTAAGGCGGACGCCATTACATCCAGAAAAATTTACTGCTTACATGATTGTAGCATCATCCTACCTTATTTCTTCGAAAATAATGAACGACTGTTCATAGCTAGAAATCAATTTATTTTTGGTTTGTTTTTTTTATCAGTTTTCGACATTTATTTCACTGTAATCAACTTTTTAGATTTTTCATTTGTTCGTAAAAGAGAGCTAATCGACCTTTTAGGAATTAAATAGTCGATATCACTAATGTTCAAAAGTCTGTTAACTTTAACAGTCGATTTAAAAATGTTTAATTTAAATCCAGTAAAAACTTGGTAATTAGTAGTACTTATATAACCGCATACTTTTCAATGATAACTACATACCGTCTGCCTTACACGTCTGTAAAATAAGAAGAATCAATTTATTTGTGAGCTGAAACTTACATGTAGAAAAGAATGTTTTAACGCTTAGAATGCTTAATATAGATCTACTTCGTGTTTTTGAAGCATCATACTGCTTACGAACATGTCAGCTAGTTTTGAAGTTTTATATACTTTTTTAATGCGCATTTATCAATTTTATAAAATTTAATTGATAAAACGTGAAATTTTAAAAGAATTACACTTAAAATGCGTCGAATGTAACTTCAAGCTTAGAATGCGAAGTAGGTATGAAAAGCAACACGTATTGCTTTGAAGCGAAGGCACATAGTGTTGACCTCTGGTTTTTGTTTTTAGTTTAACTTCTTATTCGTAAGTACTTATTTAAGTAGTTGTTGTAAGGGAGCGTGGTAAGTACTTGAGTTCAATGTCATCATTGTGAATAGGTAGTGAAAAGAGTTTTCTTCGAATTTTAATTACTTACAATGTATTTCCTTTTCAATGTAAGTTTTTGCTGGGGAGTTATGGGTTGCAAACTAGGGTTCTAAAAATCATCTTTCGAATAATCGAACAATCGACTTTTTGTCGAAAAAAATCGAAAAGTCGAAGTCGACTATTTTGTTTCAAAAAACTCGAAAAAGTCGAAAAAAGTCTGAAAAAGTCGAAAAGTGGAAAACTCGAAAATTGTAGAAACAAGTCAAAAATAGTTGAAAATCTTAAAAAAAGTCAAAAACTCTAAAATAGTCGGAAAAACTAAAAAAAAAGTAAAAAAATTAGTGGAAAAAATCGAAAGAAGTCGAAAATAGTCAATAAGTCGAAAAAATCGAATATAGTAAAAAAGTCGAAGAAATTCGAAAAGTCGACTATTTATAAAATACTAAAATACTATTGAAAACATTATTCCATCCTTACAGAACTCTGGCATCACTGAATACAATACTAAACACAGAATCTAATTCATAACTATAGTATACTTTAAAGCGGCGTTTAAAATACGGCATCCCTAAAGTATGTGACGATTTTGTCAAAAGTATTGAAAATTTTATTGGAAATTTTTAAAATGATAAAATCTTAATAAAATTATAAAATTAAAATAAAAAGAAGCATTTGTTTTATTTTTAAAGCATTTATTAAAATAATAAAAATTACATAAAAAAATATTATTATGTTTTAAATTTAAATACAATTTAAGTTTATAAACTGAATTATAGAAATAAAATAAAATAAAAAACTTAAAATTTAAACGAAAAAATATAAAAATTTTGCATTTAAAATTTATAAGACTGACAGACAAATGGTAAAGTATTTAAGAAAAAAAAAACATAAATATTAGACTATATATATTAAAATTATTATAAATTTCTTTTTAAAAAAAGCTAAGGCCAAATAAGAACAAAAAAAATATAGATTTCTTTGAAATGCTAAATAAAGCAATTAAAATTTAAATATATTTACAGTTATGAAAGCAGATTTTTAAATTTGCCAAAAAAATGTGTTTAAAATTTGTTTGTTTATTTTTTGAGTGCACAACCGTTTTATGTATAAAAAAAATATTATATAAATAGTTATTAAGACCAAAATAAATTAAAAAAAAAGAATTTAAATGAATATGATTAATAATACTTTTGTTAATGTTAAAAATAAAAATAAATTTTTGTTTTTTTTTAATTTAAAATTTTGTTTGAGGGAATAATTTGTTTAGTTTTGAATAGAATTGATTAGAATAGAATACCATTTTTGTTTAAAATAAAATTATATTAAATTTGTTGATTTAATGTTTTAATTTCTATCTTTTCACTTTTTTAAACAACAAATTAATAAATATGAGAACTTAGTACTAATATCGTTAACATAAATGTTTGAAACATTATTTGCACTTGAAATTTTTAATATAAAAATAAACAAATTTATTTTGTCATAAAAAAACTAAAAAAAATATATTACTAAAGCCTAGATATAAGTATTAAACAAATATTTGGAAATTTATATTAAAAATCAGCACAAAATAATAAAAATGTTTCAGTCTTTTAAGCCAGTAACCAAATAACTAAACAATTCTGCTTAAAAAGCTTTTGATGTGGTAAAAAAGCTTTTGTTGCTCTAGTCATCTAAATAATTACTTGCTCAAATTGTTTGATTTTTAAATTTGTTAAATTATTATCCAGGCTTGAAACTAAAATTTGCAAAAATATTTAAAATTTTTTTTTTTTTAATTTGTTATGATTTTTTTTGTAATAATTTTTTTTGGCAGTGTTTAGCTTTACACTAGCATTTTTTAACTCTAAATATTATTTTTACTAAACATTTTTTTTTGGGGAAAAAAGAAGACAATTTTGAAAAAATAATTTAAGAAATTTAGTTTTCTTAACAAAAGTTAACTTAAAATTAAAACTTACTTAAAACATAACATATTTATTATTCAATAATTATCGTAATATTTCTATATATCTATAAATAAAAAAAAAAAACATAAATTGCTTTACTTTGGTAGAAATTTGATTTGTTCTTGTTAATATTACTACATACATTCATACTTCACTATTTTATCTTAAAAAACTAAAAACATATTTTTTTATCAACTCCACAAATTATTATAAAAAATTAATTAAAATTCTTTTTTTAAACCAAAAAAAAAAAAATATTTATTATTTTTAATTCAAATTTTTTTTGTTACAAAAAAAATGTGTGATGATGATGGCACATAACGCTCCTAGTGTAAAACCTTTTTTTTTTCTAAATTTCTCTTTACTTACATATTCTTTTTTATTTATTTATTTTTTTTTGCTCTTAAATATATACTACAACTTCTCTTAAATGCTCTTAAAGAAACTTAATTTATATATTACGTTTTTGTAAGGAGTTTTACAGTATAGTTTTTATTTTTATTTCCAGGAATTTTGCACTGCTTTTTTTTAATAATTAAATAAAATATATTTATTTATTTATTTATTTATTTATTTAAATTTCAGTTGGAAGATTTTTTCTCTCTACCGCTTTTAATCTCGGGCTGGTGTTTGTTTTGCTCATTCTATAGTTTGATTTACATATGACGTTTCATGTGTAACGCTAAATGATCGGAACGTGAGAAACAACGATCACAGTTGCGGCATTTAAAGGGTTTGGCGCCAGTGTGTTTGCGATAGTGACGTGTCAGTTCATCGCTGCGCGCAAAACGCCATTCACAACCTTCCCAAGAGCATTTATATGGTTTTTCGCCTGTAAAGAGAATTAAAAAAAATGTATTTAATTAAAATTTTGCATTTTATTGTTTAGCTTTAAAGCTTTTTTACAAAAAATAAAATCCACATAAAGTTTCTTTTTGCATAAGTTAAAGCTTTTATGTTTTTTAAGAAAAAAATTTTTACATAAAATTTAGTTTTGTATAAATTCTTTTAATAAAATGTTTTTTACTTAAAGCTTTTTTCTAGAAAGCTTTTTAGATAAAACTTTTCTATAAATATGTTTTTACACAGTTTTTTTTATGAAAAGCTTAAAAACAGCATTGATTCCCTCGAAAGTTTTTGAACTAAAGGTCGTAGATCCTATAAATTCAATTGTTTTAGTGTGTAGGAAAAAAAAAGAAATTTACTTATCTTATTGGTAAGAGATAACTATGATAAAGAAAAGCTTACAAGAAAAAAGCTTTTGAGTTGTAATAGCATTTAAATGTTTATAAGAATTATTTTGTAAGTAAATATCAAAGCTTTTTTCACATAAATAGTTCATTTAAGTTTTTCGTATCTTTTCTTTATTTCAAAGTTTTTTTTTTTTTTGAGAAAAAGCTCTGTCATCAAAGGATTAGCCGTCATTGTATGCAAGTGTTTGTATTTATGTATTTGTTTTCCTTCACTGTACGTGTATGCATCAAGTATAGATTACAATACGTTCTTATTTGTGTTTATAAATTTTACAAAACATTTTTTCTTTGCATTATTGTTGTTTTTCAAAATAGTATTAGCCAGAGTCCATGCATCCCTATCTATTTCCTATGCAAACATTTTTGTTGTAAAAATCTTTTTGTATAAGTATTTATCTATAAAGCTTTTTAAGTTCAGTTATATTTATGTTCTAATTCAGTTCTAGTTCATTTCTAGTTCAGTTCTAGTTCAGTTCTAGTTCAGTTCTAGTTCAGTTCTAGTTCAGTTCTAGTTCAGTTCTAATTCAGTTCTAGTTCAGTTCTAGTTCAGTTCTAGTTCAGTTCTAGTTCAGTTCTAGTTCAGTTCTAGTTCAGTTCTAGTTCAGTTCTAGTTCAGTTCTAGTTCAGTTCTAGTTTAGATGATCTATGTGGCACACAATGTTAACCTTCTTTTTAAAGCTACACGAAAGCTTTTTTATAAAAAAATTAGCTTAAAGCTTTTTCAATTAAAGCATTTTAGAAAGCAACTATTGCAAAATCAGTGAAGTCACTTCCACTTCAATGCAGTTACGCTAAACTGTAGGGTTATCTTAAGAATACTTTCTACACAGTAGATAGTTTGTTTTTCATACTTCCTTTATTTATATTTTGTTTGTATGCCTGTTTTCTTGCTGTTTTCTTCATTTCAAATGTATAGCTTTTTTTTTGCTTTTTTGCTTACGCTTATTTTTTAAGAGTGTGTACGTTTATATTGTTTTTTAAAACTTGGCTCATTTACATTTTCTTCTTGTTGTTCTGGGAAAAATTCTTGTTTCATTGAAAAATCAAAAAAAAAAAAAAGAATAATAAAACGTACTACAGAAAAGTTGTTTGCCGGTTGTTTTGTTTCTGACGAAAGAATTTTAATGAAATTATATTTTTTTCTTTTCTAGTTTTAATTTTTAGTTTTTCGAACTTTTTTTTCTCTTTTCTACGTTTCATTTGCTTGTTTGTTTTAAGCACAAAAATGTTTCATTAAATAAATATTTATAGCAATTGCATATTGTTGAAAATGTTTCGTAAGGTAAATATAAAAATAAAACAAAACTAAAATTAATAAAGCAAGAAACCAAATTAAACTTTTGTAATTTAAGTAGAGACACAAAACTTGCTAAGCTTTTATATATTTAAACAATAGAATAGGAAATTCGAAAGAAAACATTTTAAATTTTTGCATAAAAGTTATTAATTTAAATCTTGTTGTAGATTTATGACTTTTCTTTGTTTAACCAAAATCTTAGTATTTTATCATTAATAGTTTATGTATATTAAATAAAAAAATATCATTATTTTTAAACTTGTACAAAATTTATGATTGAATAAGTTTAACTTAATTGAAAACGAGGTCAATTTGGTATAAAAAATAAAATGACATTTGTTATGTATGTATGTACGTATGTATATGTACTTCATTTATATATTCTTGGCAATACAGATAAAATATGTTAGAATCAGTTCGTTTTATATTTCTTTTTGCAAAATAGAGAAAAAAAATTATAATTTCCGTTTGCTTTGTGCCTGTGCTTAATACTATACAAGAATCAAGAAGAAAGATGGGAAACAAGGAAATTCGAATGAGGTTAAAACCATAAAATAAAGCTACAACAAAAATGAGGAGGAATAGAAAAAAAAACAAGAATTGAAATAACGAAACAAGGAAAATCTCAAGCAGACATGCACATAAAAATGGCGACAACCAAAAAACGACCCAAATTTAAAATAAACTCTTGAACTCATATACAAACATCATACAATTGCAATGTATCTTAATGCTTAACTCCACCATCTTCAACAGCGAACAACACATTAATAAATGCTATAAAACTAAATACAACCCTGCAGTTTTGAAAGAGTCTGCACTATTAGGGAAAGTCTTTGGAAAATAACATTTATAAAAAAGTACATTTTTTTACCATTTAAACTGCTGGTTACCTATAACCTTAGTGGCTGCTTGCTTAATACATCTAAGGTTTTAATTTCTAAAGAAATGGCAAAATTTTTTTTGTTGCTTCGCTCAAAATCTATGCAGACGACGTGCTTAACATGTTCAAGAACACTTAAGCTCACGAACATTTTTCGTACATAAAAATCGAATGTAATTTATAGTAAAACATCGTAGTTTGTTAAACTAAAGAATGGACGTTATAGAAGCAGAAAAAAGAAACGACGCAATCAGGATGTGCCAAGAAAAAAAGAAATTACATTTAATTTTGTTTGCTTAGGGTTGAGAAATTGCAACAACCATTGGAAGATTATAGCTTTTTAAAACTTTAGCAAAATGCAAATTTTATTAATAATGCATGTATTAAATTTATAATTTAAATTTTTTTTTTAATTCAACTTGATGTTTTATTAAACATTGATTGTTTAAGCTTAAATATTTAAACGTTTAAGTTTAAGAGAAAAATAAATAAGCTTTTTAACAACACTAATGCTAATAGCAGAAAAATATACGAGAGAGAGAGAGCTTAAGCATTGATATAAATCTTTACTTTCTCTTCGAAATGCTTAAGAATTATTATACATAATTTCACTGCATTTTCTTTTCCTCTATAATATTTTTATATGGCGCATTTAAGTGGCCACTAAATACTGTTCAGCTGCATTAATGTACTTATGCGCTTGCAGTCATTTTTCACTTACAGGAAGTTAAAGAAAACAGTTTTAAACTGCACTTCAACAGTTTAGTTATGTTCTTGTTCACTATATTTGAAAATATTTATACAATTTTAAGTATCACCCAATTATCCTTATAAAGATTGAATCATACTTTAAAGGGTTAAAGTGATAAATTATTTGCAAAATTAAGGGAAGTTTTTGGCCCTGTATACATAAATAGGCAAGACTTTCTACATCAAGAGGTTATATATATAAATTTTCCACATAAAAGCACCATATTTTCTTAAAAAATTGTTATAAAAAGATTTATTATGAAAAAATTTTGCACAAAGCTTCAAACACAAGAATTTTAGACTCTCATGGCCTTTTACTTCAAGCTTTTTCAAAAAAAGCTTTCTACACAAAAATTTTCAAAAAAAAGTGTTTCTACACAAAGCTTCTGGCAAACCAAACTTAGTCTTTAAGAATTTTCATAAAAAGCTTTTTTTAAGCTTTTTCATAAAATGCTTTCTACATAAAAATTTTCCCAGAAAAGCGTCTAACATTGCAAACATAGACTTTGAGCATTTTTATAAAAAGCTTATTACTTCAAGCTTTTACATAAAAAGCTTTCTACATAGAGATTTTTTAAAAAGCTTTTGTCATAAAACAATTTTACATAAAACTTTTTGATCCTAAGAATTTTGCATAAAGCATTTATGGCCAAAAAAAATTCTCCTTTTTTCTTATGAAAAGAAGCTTTTTCAATGTGGCAATGAACAATAATTCACTTTGAACTTAATAATTACTATTCTTCTCTCTTAAGTTTTTAATAAAATTTTTATAAAAATCTTCTTGTTTGCTGCATTTGCCTGCTTTTACGGATATAATTTAATCCAGTTTAATGAAAAAAATACAATAAATACCCTGAAGTACGTAAAAGCTGACCATAAACATTTGTAATAAAATAGTGAACAAAAATAATATATTACAACTTATAAAACTACTGGGTATTACAACATACACACACACACCGCTACATTATATTTAATGCTTGTATATCATTGAAAAAGCTTTAGTCTTAGCAGCTGCATTTGGATGATAATGGCTTTTGAAACACAAAGCAATTAATTGTAAATAAAATGTGTCCAATAGTTTGTAAAAAGGAATTTTTTAATTTCATTTATATTAGTTCAGCTTGATAAAACTTAGAAGATAGTAAAATATTTTTAAAACACTCACACACTAAAGAAAAATTCCTTTGGCTTATGCAGCAGTATTCAATCAATTCAAAAACTAAAGGCTTGAATTAATGTATACTAGAGAAAAAAGAAGTTTACGAACAAAAGAAGGAAAAAAAATATATGTGACAAAGATGGTAAATGTCTGTCCTGGCGTTTAACTGTTTGTTCCTGCGACACACTTGCTTTATTCCTGGTTCTTGTACTTTAATGGTCGTAAAAACTTTTTAATTACCCGCTAACCATTACAATTTTAAAGTGGTCGTGTAGAAATCCTTAAGGGAAAAAGTATTTTTTTTTCTTCTTGATGACGATAAAATCGACAATAATTTATGGCCATTTAAAAAGGAAATAAAATCAAGTGAGAAAGGGGAAAATTAAAAAGGGTTCAAATATATTTTTGCTGTTGTTGTTGTCACAGTTAATTTAAAAGCTTTTTTTTGTTGTCATCAACACGAGTGAGTAGCTTATCAATTATATAGTTTTTTTTTGGGCAGGAGATAAAAATTTATAATTTGTGTTTTAATTACTTTAAAATAATTTTTAAAATAGATATAAAAAAATTTAAATATTTTTAAATTATATGATATAAAGAAAAATATACCCTGGAGGTTATTTGGGCACAGTTTTCTAATTGTGTCTAAGGCTTTTTAAAGCTATTCGACATTATTTTTTGCTTTCAATAAAGAGAATAAAAAGTCTCGTACACATATACATACACACTTCCGTTTCCCTTAAATAATAATTTTTATTCAGTTTCGTTTACCAGCACCCTTACTGTGACGTTTTGCCAAGATTTATATGTTTTTCTTCCTCTTTTTTTTGTGCAGAAATTAAAAAAGAAGCAGTCAGTCAACGACGGCCTATTTTTTTTTGTTGTATCCTTCATATTCCTTTATTTACTTAAAGCAAAAAAGCGTTAAGGAAATGACGAAACAAAATGATAAAAACAGAAGTATTTGAAGGCCTTTTGGCTAAAAAGCTGGAAATGTTGTTTTCTTTATAATTTCAATTTGTGTGTTTCTATTTTCAATGGATTTTTGTTGTGTTTTATATGTAAAATATTGGTAAAAATATGTGGGTTTAGTTTTTCTTTCTACAGCCCACACTTTTAGCTTCAGAAATATGTCAAGCAAACGACAAAAAAAAAAGAAACACCAAAGGCAAAATGAAAGAAAAAGGCTTTAAGTAAATTTCTCCGGCATAAAATCTCTTCCTTACTAAATACAAAAAATCTAAATCCACTTCTCATACACATGTTTGAATATAGAAACAAAAAAAAATTTGCAAATATTAAATCTTTATTTTTCTTGAATATGTCCCTCCCATTCTTCATTTACTTCATGATACATGAAAGCAGTTTACAACAAAAGAAAAACTTGTCTCTTAGTCGTATGAAAGAAAGCCTTAAGGAAACACAAATTCGCCAAATCACACAAATGTCAGCCAGATTTAAGTCACATTTATTATAATTTGAGTGCTATTCATTGTAGCATGTCTATGTGTGTGTGTGTATGTTTTAACTATAATACAAAAATCTTAAAAAAATTCTGGCTGTAAACATTTGCCACAATTCGGTTTTGGTGGTATTAAAGTTGAAGTTTTACTGTTTGCCACAATTTGTCACTAAAGAAATTGTTAAAAGTTTGTTGAAGAAGTAAGTTTTCAAACTAATAAATGTTTTACATCGAAAATGTAAAAAGAAACGTTTGTTAAAAGCTTACAAAAATGCTTAAATATGGCAGAAAAAACTTGTCTTATCATAAAAAGCTTTTTTGCTAATACAAGCTTTAAATAAGTCTCTTTAAGCTTGAATAATAACAAATCAAGATTTATATGTTATTATTGCTTTAAGCTCTTCTTTATTGCTCAAAAGCTTTCGGGAAGCAGTGTACAATAAAAGCTCCAGAATCTGTAAAGCTTAATGAAAGTATTGATTTGAAATATTAGTAAAAACTTTCGTACAATACTAAATTTTTAGTGAAATTTCAATTTACTAAAAGCTTTAATCGAAAGCTTTTTTTAAACAAGCGATAAAAATGTTTTGGAAATGCTTTACTTTACAACAGCTTTACAAGAGTGTTTTATAAAAAATTTACAATATTAGTTTATAAAGTTTTAAAGAATGCTTAAAAAAAAGCTTTTATGTAAAACTACATTAAAAATGGTTTAAAAACTTTAAAGAATAAACGTTCGTATTTAAATATTAATATTCTAATTTCTTAAAAGATCATTACAAAAACTTTTGGGAAATCATTTTAAAAGACTTTTGCAAAGGAAAAGCTTATTTATTGAACACATTTTTCCATAAAGCTTTAATTAAAACATATTTTGCAAAGCTTTAAATATTTACTGCTTAAAAGATAAAATACTCTCACTTAAAGACCAACTTAAGCTTTTATTAACTTATATAAGGTATTAGAATCGTATTTATTTTGCAGCTTTTTTATTGATAATCTAGATACATTTTTAAGATGGTGTTTTTTTAGCCTATTAATGTTTCAATGTGTGTGTATATTCTAAGAATAAATTAAAAAGACTGACAAAATTTGTAAAACTGTTTGTCTGACAGCAGCTTTCTTTCGATTTTTTAGGCTTTAGAAATTTATTTTATTATTTACGTTGTTCTTTTTTAAAACCAAAATATTTTAAAAAGGGATTAACTTTTGTCACATTACAACACTATCAGCTTTTGCATACCCAGGTGCTTTAGCTACTGTTGCTACCTACTACTCCTACTACCGGCAATGAGTCTGCTAAACATGTGTTCTAATAAAAAAAGATTTTTTTTCTATGTGTGTGTTTGTCTTTTTAAATCTGAATGGATGTGTTGGGGATTTATATATTTTTGGCTTGAAATTGAATAATTGGTTGTCATAAATTATCTTTAGAGTCTGTTGGGATTTGTCTAAGGTTTGATAAAAAAAGTACAAAACCAAAATAACCTTCAACTTTTAAACAAACAAAATACTTTTGCTACTCTCACCATCCCCTCCGTTTTAACCACTAGGGGTAGGCTTTTTAATCAATAATGTATGAAATCCTTAAAAAGCTGTTACTATTTAGTGGTTTTTGGTTTGTTTGTATTTTGTTTAAAGAAATTGTTTAAACTTAAGTAAGTCATTAAAAGTATTTATTTATTTAACAACGACCAAATTAACCATATTTATTTAAATGTACTAAACATTGTTTCACAGCCATTAACGTTTATTTGACTTTTTTGTGGCACATCTTTATTGCCACCACTTCCTTAACTCTTGCTTAAGGTAAAGCTATTGATAAGTCAGCAAATAGTGTTTGTGTTAGATTGTGTATAAAATAGAGAGGCGTTAATATGAAAGGTGTTAATTTGTTAAAACCTTTTGTTTATATTGTGGCTGTTTACTTAACTTTCTTTCCTTTTACATTTTTTATGGAAGTTTGCTGCTATTATTTATAGCTGCTGCTGTGGTTGCTGCTATTGTTTCTGCTGGTTATTATACTAAGCCTTTTTTTCTTGTTGCCAAAAAAAGCTGTTGTTATTTATTCTTATTGGTTAACAATATTATTCTTTAAAAAAAAACCGAAAACTTTTTCGTTTCCCTATTTTAACCACCTACTACTATAACATTTGCTTTGACTTGTTTCCTTTTTTTTCCTAATTTGTATTTCATAATCAACCCTGCTAAGTTGTTGTTAACGGAAGCAAAATCAAAGCTGGTTGTAGTATGTGTGTTTGTAAGTTTTATTTTAGTTGTTTAACTTAAATAAGTTGAAGTTGTTGAAAGGTTATCGTTGCATACTGGCAGGAGATAAAAAAAATATTAAATTACATTTTCATATACATCTATCCTTAAACAGAAAGCCCACCAAACAGCCAACCAAACCACTACTACTACTACATACATCTTTTGTAACCATTATACTGTCGTTTTAGTAACTCAACTACAAAAGCTCCCTTAGGCTGTTATTTAGTGTTTGTAGACCAGTTTTTCTGTTTTTCGTTTAGAAATAAATCATTAAAGCTTGTTACTTGTTAGACATACTTACGTACTCTATAAGTTTTCTATTATAGTCATGTTATGCTGTAGGTGTTGGGGTAAAATCTTTTGTAATGATTACATCAAAATTTATAAGAATCTGATAATAAGTTTTGGTTGGCAGCAACAAAATACATACAACCAAAAATAAGAAAATCAGGCTAAACAAATTTGTTCTTATGTCGTTGAAGGTTTATTATTATTATTTTTTTTGGAAAATTATTATGAATATGAAGAAAATGTCAAGAACAGTAAAATTAGTTTTTCCTTGTGGTGGCTATAAATAATTAACCTTTTATAAGGTTTAAGAATTAAAATAGGTTTCAGCTTAAAGAAAATCTTCATCTCAAGATATTTGGGAAAAATAATTAATATGAAATAACAAGTATTTCTTGTTATAAGGAGGATATTTTAGGAAAATTTCTAACAATCTAGATCTCCATTTTGGGAACTAAAAAAAATATTTTTATTGAAAGGTTGCTTTAAACGTGGGCTTTTAAAAGAAAGCTTTTTTTGTTTTTCAAAAGCTCATAATGAAGCTCTAAACATTTTATGAAAAGCTATACAAGTTTTATAATTTATTATAGGTTTAAGCTTTTTTGTTGTGAAAAAAACTTTACAAATATTTACTTATATTTCCCTATTCTTAAAAAGTCTTAAGTTAAAACTTTAAATTAATAGAGAAAATTTTAAAAGCTCTAGTTTAGTTCTAGTTCAGTCCTAGTTCAGTTCTAATTCAGTTCTAGTTCAGTTCTAGTTCAGTTCTAGTTCAGTTCTAGTTCAGTTCTAGTTCAGTTCTAGTTCAGTTCTAGTTCAGTTCTAGTTCAGTTCTTGTTCAGTTCTAGTTCAGTTCTAGTTCAGTTCTAGTTCAGTTCTAGTTCAGTTCTAGTTCAGTTCTAGTTCAGTTCTAGTTCAGTTCTAGTTCAGTTCTAGTTCAGTTCTAGTTCAGTTCTAGTTCAGTTCTAGTTCAGTTCTAGTTCAGTTCTAGTTCAGTTCTAGTTCAGTTCTAGTTCAGTTCTAGTTCAGTTCTAGTTCAGTTCTAGTTCAGTTCTAGTTCAGTTCTAGTTCAGTTCTAGTTCAGTTCTAGTTTAGTTCTAGTTCAGTTAAACTTGTACTACATAAACAAGCTTTTGAAAGCTTTTCAAGGAAGCTTTTAAAATATTAACAAAATACAAGAATATTTTATATAAAAAAGGCAATTCATTAGTTAAAACTAAAAGTTCAAAGAAGAAACTTAATAAAAATTCTTAATGGAATTAAAGAAAATCGAGAATTTCCTGCTTTTTGCTCTATTGAAACAATGCTTTCTTGTCAAAATAAAATATGCGGAAGAAATAATATCTACTTTAGTTATCTACAAAGCATACATATTTCCTTTAAAGCTCCTCAGCAAAAAAAAAAATATTTCATATAATCTATCTTTAAAAAATCAAAAAGTAAGTCATTTTAATAAATATTACAAATATTCTATATAGAAGGAATGATAGTGAAAAATCTATTCACCCAATACACTCTAACCTCTAAATCATACATAACACAAAACTACTTTCACAAACAATAAATTCCTATTAAAACCCTTTTTAATTTAATACTTAAAATGAAGAATAAAAACCACTTTGTCTTGAAATTGAAACCCTTAACTTTACAATTATGAAAATAATCCCTTGAAATTCCAACATAAAGACAACATTAAAGAATTGTTTTACAAAATGTCATAAAGACAAGAACAAAACCAAAACTAAATTTGTTATAAATGCCTAAAATCAAAGGAGAAGTTTAGAAGCAAAAGACACAAACTCCATTTTTTTAATTTTTTATTTAAAAAGGAGAAATAGTTTTAACATTATAAAATAAAAAAGTTAAAGATCTAAGAGAAGCTTAGATTTCATCTTTATTAATGTTTGTAGAATAAACAGATCTGGAATTTGCACTAAGTCTGCTTTGTTTTAATTAGTTTTATCAAGTCAATAAATTCAAAATCAGATACGATTTCAAAAAGATGGAGATAGTGACTTTACCTTAATATCTCTCAAAATATAAAATTCACTTTATGGTTAACAAAATAACTAAGGCATTCTACATACAGACATATACAAAATAAAATTTGTCACTAAATCCTTTAAAGCTTTATTTTAACACCAAACTACTCTCGACACACGCTTACAAACACCAAAAGTTACAGAACAAAAAAAAAAAACTTAAATGTAAATTGTATACAATGTTGGAGCCTGTCAACATTTATTTATAGTTGAATGGTGGGACGTTAGCAGTGTCAATGCCAGACGAAAGGGTGTAAAAGTAAAATGTTATATGATGACATGGTTTCAATACCTAGATTGAAATGTCAAAAATTTCTGTTTGTTGTCATCCGAAAAAAGGTCCCTTTAGATGAATAAATAATAAATTTACATGTATGTAAGTTTTTATATACATATATAGATGTATATATATTGTATATATTAAACATGACGTTATTTGTATGTGTTACATACATGTATATGTCCATGATTTATTAATAAAATCATATAACAATTGTCCTTCCGTTATGTTATAAATATTCTTTAATATTTATATATGTATGTTTTCATACATATATGAAACTGTACACATATATAATATACCCCTTGTGTATGTATGTGTTTTTGTATTCAATTTGATCTCAAGAGAGGAGAGCTTTTTGCTTTATAAATATGATTGTATTTTAATGTACAATAAAGAAATTGGTATGATGGATGAAATTTTATTTATGCCTGTAAATGGTATACATTTATGTATGTATGTTTATCGTATGTATGTATTTAATTTCTTTACATTCATTAGACATGTCAAAGCCAGTATTTTTGGGATTTCTTTTTCTTGGAAATCTGCTGTCATAGTAATTACTAAAAACCATTGGAGTAGATAGGGAGCGAGTAAGGGCTTTGATGAATGTTATTTTATACTGACCACCAATACAAGCAGCGAGTTAACAATGGGTAGCGTTATACATACGCGGACATCGGTACCAAATCAATAGACAGGTCAATAGGCTAGTCAGTAGACTAGTCAAAGTACTGATAAATAAACTACTCTAGAGACTGCCAATAGGCTAGTCAATAGACTATTATATAGGCTCTTCAGTCGGCTAGTCAACAAATAAGTCCAAAGAATATTCAATAGGAGTAGTAGATTATCAATATACTACACAAAATGCTAGACAAAATGGGAGTCAATAAGCTATTCTGTGGACAAGTCAGAAAACTGGTCAATAAGCTACACAAACGGGTTACTCAATAGACTGGTCACTTGTCTACACAAAATCTAATCATTGAACTTGTCAATTGTCTAATCAGAAGACTAATTAGTATCAACAAAGTGGTCAATAGTGTTAATAGACTAGGCAATACACCAGATAACCAGATAAAAGTCTAGTCGTAAAAGGAGTCTATAAAATATGCAATAGATTAGTCAATAGGCTAATAATGTACTTAGTCAACAAATATTTCATTACATCGGTTACTAATTTAGTAACACAATGTTGTCAATAAACTACTACACTAGTAAATGAACTAGTTAACAGATGAGTCAATATGCTAATAGGCCACACTCTTTAGTAGATAAATCTATAGGTTTGTGAATAGACTAAATAGTTGACTATTGAGTAGATCGATCAGTATTCTAATCAGTAGATTAGTCTATTAATTAACTAGTATACTACACAATGGAGTTAATAGACTAGTCAAAAGTTAAGTAAAATAGTGACTACTTTACACACCAGTCAATACACTTGGCAATAGAAAAGTCAAAAGACTGATCAAAAAACTAATCTGTAGACTAGTAAAAAAATTATCAATCCAAAAGTACCAATAAGACATCAAGAACCTTTTTCATAAAAAGGTACCACCTAAAGCATCCATAAGTACTTAAGTGTCAACACAGTCTTTTTATATACTGAAGGAAAGGTCATTAATTACTTGGCCTTTGAATTTATATACATTTGCTTTCAGTTTCTCTTATACAAACATACACATACATATGAATATGTATGTTTATTAGGATGGTGACAATTAAAATTGATAAAGTTTTAATAGAAAGCTTACAAAACAAATTTTAAACGATAAACAATTAATAAGATGTTATTTTCGAATGCTTCCCTAATAAACACATGTCTATTGCATGTTTCCAACTTGATTATTATTAAGATTGAATGCTTTCTGTATACGATGCTGTTTGTAGAGTTCACTTCAATTGTTGCTGATATACATATATACATACATATATTGTAAATTATAAATGAATTTCACTTACCGGTATGTGTCCGTTGATGAGCTTTTAAGTGTGAACTTTTTGTATAGACTTTTTTGCAGCCTACAAATTGACACTTGTGTATCCGGCGCTTAGCATCAGGACTGTGTTGTTCATGTAATTGCTGTTGTTGTTGTGGTTGTTGTTGCTGTACTGAGGTTGGCTGTTGTTGTTGCTGCTGTTGCTGTTGTTGACGTTGATGAGGTTTTGTGGTCACTATAATAACGTAAAATGAAAGAATGAGAGAGTGAAAATTGATTATGAATTTCAAGGTTATAACAATAGCAAATGAAGAAACAAAAAGTAATTAATAAAATATATTGATATTTAATGATGATGAAATGAGGAAAAGAATTGGTTTAATATTGAATAACATTATTTTCTTTTATAATTTATACAAGTGTGTTTGTGACATGAGGGAGTTTCATTTTTATTTGTAATATAAAAATACTTTTTGGGTAAGTGGGTTGGGTATTTTAGCATTTTGAAACATAAAGCCAATTTCAAGGATATAAATATTTAACTTACGTGTGGTGACTTGAGGATTCTGTAGCTGTGTACCCCTCTGAGTGATCTGAGCCGATGTCAAATTATTCGTCGTATTCCCCACAACATTGCCACCATTAGCAGCAGCTGCTGCTGCAGCGGCAGCCGCCTGAGCTGTATTGAGTAGAGCAGCAGCGGCCACTGATAAATTCCCACTATTGTTGCTTTGCATTTGTATGACACGGGCCAAACTAATGGCACCACTTTGTTTGCCATTTGTAGTGGTCAAGCGTACAATAGTGCTGCGGGGAATGTTTGTTGTATGGCTGAGTTGATGTGTAGTGGTGGTGTTAACCGATTGGGGATCGGTATTGGTAGCAGTACTAGCTGTTTGTATAGTCAAATGATGAGGTACAGCTGTGCTAACATGATTTGCTGGAGACTGAGACTGTTTTTGTTGTTGCTGCTGCTGTTGATGTTGTTGTTGCTGTTGAGTGGTGGTTATTGGTTGTACGTTATGTGACTGGTGTTGTTGTTGCTGTTGTAACAGAGGAACTGTGTTGCTAGTAGTGGGACTTACAGTGGCTGTAGTAGCGACAGCGGCGGGAAAACGTAAAATGGCAGTAGTAGTTGGTGGCACATGGGTTTGTTGCTGATTTTGCTGTTGATGGCCAAGACGTTGTTGCTGCTGCTGTTTATGCTGTTGTTGTATCAGAGCAGCCAATTCATTGGCATCAATTTGGGCCGTTGCTTGATGTTGTTGTTGCTGCTGCTGTTGTGGCTGATGACAACTGCTGGATGAGATGTTAGTACGTATAGATTCAGGCGATGAGGGCGGTGTTAGGGTGGGTAAAGCATAATCATGATTATTAGTGTGACTAATAAGCTGAGGACTATGGTGATGATGATGATGATGTTGATCAGTAGGAGTTTTAGCCGCCACTACCCTGAGTTTAATGGCCTTTTCCGTTAACGGGCATTGTTGCATAACCGTTGTTGTGGTAGTGGTTGGCGTAGCAGTCGTCGTTGTTAGTATATGGCTTGTACTTAAAACATGTTGTAACGCAGATTGTGATGATTCCGTACTGTGATGTATGCCACCAATTATCATTTTCTCCTCACCATTATCCGAACTGAGAGCCTCTTCATCATCCTCATCGTCCAGTCTTTCTTTTTTAACCACCACCGAACAGCTTAATGACTGAGAACCCGTACTGTCCCATGACATGCCCGAACATTGTGATGAAACCGATGATGTGGTCGAGATAGAGTCCAAATTTTGTTCCTTAATCTTAAGTTCTTCTAGAATGCGTGCAGGTGCTGAGAATATTTCCCAGGAATCAATTTCACTGTGTAGTTTTTTATAGGACTGTAATTTGGGCTCATCACGCAAATAACGTTCTAACTCGTAGCAGGTCTGAAAAAAAAAAATAAGACAAATATTATAATATAAATAATCATTATAAACATAGTAAGTAGATGTGCTGCAGACATAAATTTAAATTGTATGTCATTTTTATGATTTTATGGGCGTCTTTGCCCTCTTACAGCATAATTATCATGAATCTTTTTGTTAACATAATTTGACCATTTTGGGCATTTTTATATCTAAAGTTGGAACAGACACACAACTTTGCATGATGATTTTAATAAACTGCTACCACAGTAAGTGAGTGTTAATTTTATGTTTTTTTTTTGCGTTGTTGTTGTTGTTGCAAGGAGTAGAAGGCAAAAACATTTTTCACTGAAAGTAATTCAATTTCAATTTGTTCATACTTAACAATTGTCATAAATAACTGAAGTGTTTTATGTGGCTGCCCCTAAAAATGTGGCTGTTGCTACTAGAGTTTATTGTTAAGAAGATGGAAAATTAACAATTTCCCTGCAAATTGCAACTTAAATTTACCTCAGAATACATTTTTTTTCAAAAAGCCATTTATTTATTTATTGTTGTTTCTTTTCAAAATTTATGAACATTGTTATGTGTTGTTATTGTTGTTGTTGTTGTTATGGCTTTAATGTGCGGTAGCATCATTTTATTTGCTTTTTCTTTTCAAATTTATTTCGAAAAAATTCATCAGTTTCAGTAAATTATATAAAATATTTTGAATGTCTATCTGTCGGTTGGTTTGGTTTGGTTTGGTTGGTCTTTGTTGGTTTGTATAAATATATATATTTTTTTCTTTTCAAAGTTTGGCGTGAAATTAATGTGCCAACATGTATAATCATAAATTCAAAATAATAACATTTTATGAACGCAATTAATGTGGGTTATTTATATGAAAATGTGTGTGTGTATGTGTGTAAAAGTTTTTATATACCGTTATTCTAAGTATGTGTGCAGAGCTATTTAAAAAGCCAAAAAACAAAGTTTTTCCTCAATTCTATAAAGTGCATCCATACATTTGAATACTCGTTTTCATGTCCTATTTTCCTTTTCCGCCATTTTGTGTGTGTGTGTGTGCGTTGCGTTTAATGGGGGAAGTTGATAATAAATGTTTAAAATTAAAGAAATTAATTTTAACAAATTAGCAGTTAGACATGAAAGGGGAAAATGTTTTAACAAAGTAGATAAAAACAACATTATGAGAATTAAATATTATTTTAACGGAAAGGTATTTTAAAAGGTAAAAAGTGGAAATTAAAGGTTTTCTAGGTAGATGAAAGGCAGTGTTTAGAATAAACTGTTTAGTAAACAATATTGAAATTACTTTTTTATTCCTTACGGAACATAAGTAAATACTATTGGACTGAAATAAACTCCTATTATAAAACGTAGGTTGATTATATCCGATTTTATATAAGATCTGAACAAATAAGAACAAATAGAAGGACGCTCGATTAGCTCTTTCTTATACTTTCTGTTGGAAATCGAACTTCAAGACCTCATTAATGATAGATTTGAATAACACTAACTAAGCTACAGAAGCATCTACTAACCTACAAATGGGTAAAATGTTTATTCTGTGTACCAACCTAATGTATGAACAAAAAAAAAATAACATAACTAAAACTTTAACAATATTTTATGATTATACTCTAACTAATTTGGGCAGACAGTAGGAAAAAATATAAATAACATTTACCAACACATACTAGCATACATTTATGCATGCACGCACACATAATAACACAATACCCAGCAGTTCCGGGGGGTTTGTTGAACAAACTATTCTTCAATTTAATTAAAATTAAAGACTACAAAAGATCATGTGGCTGCAGATTATCACAAATACTTTGAATACTATGATGGATACCATAACACCTTGCAGAACCAACTGGTTGTAAACAGTTGCAACATTAATGTAAAAAAAAAACATTTTGTTGCAGCCACAAGCAAATCTTTTGCAAATGACAATAACATAGAAAACTTTTGTTTTTACAAATTTTGAATGCTATATCCCTAACAATAGATTGCGAAAAAACAACTCTAGTAGAAAACTATCGATTGTAGTTGTCTCATTGTAGTAGGCTTGAAAATGTTTAAGGACTTTTATGCAATTGATTAAAATACTTCAATAGGAAGAACCATTGTCATACGTACCAACAAAATTTGTTTACATTTGTGTGATGTTGTTTGAGAGCTGCTATAGAGACCTTGGGCAATAAAAACCTACACAGGCATATGAAAAGTTATACAACAGCTACACCGTTACAAATTTTTAAATCTTCTTTTTCAATAGTATTGAAAAAAATTTAATTTTTTGACACTTTTAAATCTATTTTTTTATTTATTTCAGTATTTTGCGAAAAAAGTTGCAACTTTTTTTTATTTTTTTATATTTTTTTTTAATTTTAACGGAAATGGTGTAGTAGTTAAACTCTTTCAAGTTAACATTACAAAGTTTATTTTCATTACAATGAAAACCTGTATGTTTGTGTGTTGAAAACTTGTAATTTTTACGTTTACATTAACACAAACAATCTTACGCCCTTTTGAAGTTTTAGTTGTTGCCGTTTGCTGCATTATCAGGGGAAATCAATTTTTAACTTGTAAGTTAAAGCTTGTTCAAACAGATTTTAGTAAAAATGTATCTATACTAAAAAAGAATTTTTATAGACTTCACCTCGTTTGTCGTTTGTAATTTAAACATTATAAAGTATAAATATATTTGGATCCTTGCATATACAACATGCATTAATTGTTATATGTTGTTGTATAACTTTGTGTTTTTGCCACCGATATTGTCTTATGTTTATAGAATTTTATAAATAATTTTGCAGCTTTATGAAAAATTTTAACATAAATATTACCTCATTTCTCTTAGAGCCTGTATGATATGCTTTTAAAACAATACAAAAAAAATATGTTTCAAAAATCCTTTTTTAAGCTTTAAGCTCTTCAAAAACAACAACAAAAAAATAACCGTAATTAAATTAAAATTTAATTTTTCTTTCCATTTCAATTAGCGCCTGTACGTTGTGCTTTAATAATCGAACTCAATTAAAAATACTTATAGTGCTGGCAAACAACAGAGAGATTTACCTTTGTACTCACGGAATTGACGCAGTTATTTCAATATAAATAAATGTTGTGTAAACCTTTGGTTAATATTGTAAAATAAATATTTATTTTGGTCTGATGGTGAACAAAAAAAAAAAAAAAAAAAATAAATAAAAAATTAAACATCAATAACGACTACAGTTGATAAGTTATTATGGAGTTTAATTGTATGGCTTGATTGTTTGCATAATTGTGTAAAAAAGAAAATTATACAAAATTTTAAAAAAGAGAAAAAAATTTTAGGGTTTTATAAACAATTTAAATTTTAATCGTTTTGCATTTAAAGTAATTGCTTTTTTTGCTTTCTCTCTTTTTTCGATTTCAAATGACACACATAAACAAAAGTACTGCCTACTTTTAGGGGGAGTAGTAAAAGTAGTAGATAGAGAAGGGGATAGGCAGTTATTTGTTAAATGATTTATGGTAATTGTAAATAAACTTTAGACATATATAAAAATTGTTATCTATTTGCAGCAGCAACAACAACAACAACAACATTCCACCAACAACATATACAAATAAAATCTGTTTGAAAACAACAAACCAAAATGAAAGAAATTTGATTTAGCATACAGCTGTAAATAAATGAATTTAAGTTTATATAAATAATAAACTTTTTTTTTTTGTTATTTTTTATTAAGCTTAGGCGGTTTACGAAAAAGTTGGTTAGAGACAGAAAAGAATATTTTAGATATATTCACTCATGTATGTAAACGAATCTTATAGAAAGAAATACAACCAATATACATAATAAGATAAGAAGATTTGAATTATTTTTTTTTTTTTTTTTTTTTGAAAATAAATTTTTCTTTTATACATAGTATAATGGCTGTGTGTTGGTGTTTGTTGGAAATGACTGTAAATGTATGAAATATGTTTTTAAATTTTCCTTTATGTTTTTTTTTTCAAATTTATTTATATTCTTTTCTTGTATGTTGTTGTATGTTTTATATTTTTATTTTGGTTTTTTGTTCATCTGTTTGTTTGCAATCGCTGTAAATCTCAGAGTAATAAATTATTTTGATAACTGTGAAAATAATTGGCTTTAAATCCTTACAGTATGCTATGGTTCTTTTTTATATTTATTTATATGTAAGTGTGTGTTTTTTATATATAATCATTTTTTGAGTGAAAGCAAAATATAACGTTATATTAAAAGAAAGTGCAGAGAATTGACCATAAGTTTTTTTCTCTCTTTTTGGCTTTTTTTTTTTGGCTTGTGGTTAAGATTTGTGTGTGAGTGAGTGTGTTTAAGCATGCACCATAAACCCTGTGGAGCTTAAAGGAGTAAAAGTGTCTACTATTTAAATAAACTTCTAACTTTTTTAGTTTTTACAGGTTATTGCCATTGAACAAAAGTTTAATATAATATAAAAAATAGTTACTTTGATGTCCCCCAGTAATCAGGCAATAGTCACATAAGTGTCCCTAAGTAATCCGAAGAGTAATCACTTTAAACATCTTGGAAGTATTAAATGTTATTTTTTATTGATACATCATACTACAGGGTCTCTGATAGTATGTGTTTTATATAGGGAAAAACATATGCTGTCTTTAAAGGATTTATGTGGTGATTTATGATTTAATGTTTTGATTTACATTTTCTATTAAAGAAAATAATATTAATATATATATATATTTTTTTTGCAGTACGAACAAAAAATTAAATGATTTTTCATGTTCAGCAAAAAGTAAGCAATAAAAAACGGACAATTGATTTAATACTATGGAGCAATAAAGAAACTCAAAGACACACTATTAGAAAATCAATATATTTAAGTTATTTTCACATTATCTAAATTCAAATTTGGATTATAAAACTTAAAAGTAATTGAAATTTTCTAAAGAAAAGTAAACATCTTATTACTTCTTATTAGTTAAATCGAAATTTCCTTAAAAACATACGAGAACATTTCGCAATTGGAGTTAATTCTTTTTGCAAGTAAAATACTATAACTGTACTTTAAACAAATTTTTTGCCTATCTTTAGGATCGTGAAAGAATATCAAAACATACTTTAAGCTGTTACTTAAAAGGAAGGACTTTCTTTTGTACTCATTCGAAACTCTTTGTTAAGAGAAATCATGCAGAAAAAGCAAATGAAGGTAATTCTATTTGCAACTTAAAAAACTCAAGTTTTTAAAAGACGTTGCATACGCTTAGGTGTCTAAAAATATCATAGCATACTTTATATTGCCAGATTTATCATGTTTCTCATCATATATATATAAAATACAACCTTTTTATATATTTTCCAAAGAAAAAAAATACAGGAAAAGCGAAATGGAGTTAATTCCATTTGCAAATAAAAAACTTAAGTTTAAGCATATGTTTAGTTGTCGAAAAATATAATTGCATATCTTATGTTGCTAGATTTATCATGTCTTCTATCTTATTTCTCAAATAACAACATTTATAAAAATTCTGAAGAAAAATATTGTACTAATGGTTAGACATTCCGCAAAATGGAGTTAATTCTATTTGGAAATTAAAAACTCAACTTCAATATTGCATATGTTTAGGTGTCTAAAAATATCACAGCATACTTTATGTTGCTAAATTTATCATGTCTTCCATTTTATATCTAAACAAAACACCATTTTTATAAATTTCCTTTAACAATAATTTGACATATTTACTACTCGGTTATATATCATTCAATAGGCATTTATAATAAGTATAAATTTAAGGTAATTTATTAAGAAATAAAATAAAAAAATAAAAGAACAAAAACTTAACAAATAAATGAGAATTTTTATGTTTTATATTTTAAAAAATTACTTGTGCTTTACTACCCTTTCACTTTTGAAATAGATAAAGCGTTAAATTACATCGTTAGACAATATTGTTAACACACATACAAGCACTTTCTTACCCTTTCCCCAAATCCAAAGAAAAGGGATTTTGTAGTAAATAAATCACAGACACACGCCGAAAAGAAAAGTAAAAAAATAAAACTCTGATAGTCAAAAACAACTGATGAACCATAAACACAATACCAGTAGGCTACAGATACAGACAGTTGAAGTTATCATGCGTTTACTTTTGATATTTATTTCCAATAAGATTTATTTCTATAAATTACAAGTTAACGGCTCATATATCATACTTTATATAGATATAAAAAAAAACACACACAAACAAATATATAATGCTTTGTAAACAGGATAAAACAATTTTACACGTTTAACACGTATAACATAAAAATCAAAGTATACTTTTGGGTGTTTTGCCATAGTATTAAACAAAGGGTTTCTTACTTTCAATAAAAATATTATATTTCAATGAAAACATATTCAATATTAAAAAAAAATATGTTAATGCTTTTTACCAAAAACTGACCATTTATGTAAAACAATAATATGTTTAATGTTGTAAAATGAAAATAACAGTAGAATTGGAAATTAATGTATAATTTTATCATTTACATTTTACAGTAAATCATTTTAATGGTTTAAAAAAAAAAAAAAATAATAATTGCTTTAAAAATGTACAGTTTTTCTCTCGCTTAACTACATAATTCTTTTGAACTAATTTTATGTATAAAAGCTTATATCCTTTTTGTACATTTATCTCCATTAGAAATCCCGTGTTTAAATATTCCAGAAATAAAAATCTTTCCTTTTTTTAGTTTTATAGATTTATGGTGGTTAAAAACAGTCAAAACTTTACATATAAACATTACTTTAAACCTTACAACATAGGTTAGCAGCGTAGTAAATGGCAGGGTCCGAACTAAGTCTAAGGCTATTCACACACATACATATGTATGTATGACCATATGTAAGAGACAAGTTTGTAACAAAATCAATCAAGTCAGATATATATGTATGTACAAAGTATGACATGAAATCACAATCCAACACACAAATACATACATCATTAACTTTGTGCTCTTTCTCTCTCTGTGTGCCAATCACTGATTTTAAGTTTTACGAAGTTAGAGCTAAGTATATGCATCAGCATAGCAAAAATTTTATTCATGTGTAATGATTAATGTTTTTTAGTTTTTGAAAATATTTTTTTGGCGCGTTATTTATTTCAGTTCTATCGACCATTTTATTCTATTTATGTTTAGCACACACACACACACACATAAACATAAATAGCTATGTATATACCCACATACGTTTGTTTGTATGATTGTTTAAAAGTTTAACGATTTTCAAAAAAGAATAATAAAAATTTGGTTTTGTTTCCTTTTTTTTTCTTTCAGACTCCATTCATTCATGGCAAATGTGTTTCTAAATGAATAATATATTTTATTAAGTTGTGTGTTTTTGATTGTCTATTATTAAAATTTTAGTGTAAAACTAAAAGTAACTATGATTTTATTAGTTTGAAATATGTTTTAGTTAAATCCTTTAAATACTTTGAATTTACATGAGTCAGCATTTAGATAGTAATTAGTGGGTCTTATATGGTTTTAGACACTTCATTTGAGTTTCATTTAATGAAAACTAGAAATTTTAGTAAAGAAATTAAATATTCATTAAAAAAAAATGATTTAGATAAAAATTTTAATAAAATTTTTATTTGTTGAAATTGAAAGTTGAAATTTTTTTAATTTTGATTTTAAAGAATTTAATTTTGTTGTAATTTATGGGATTTTTAAGTCCTTGAAATGGATGGCAACAAATATTGCCCAAGAAAGCCAAGTAAGCTTGAGGACCAAAGAATTGCATCCGTTTTACTTCATAAAGATTGTTACCAAACTTAACAAAAGCCTTCAAAATCTTTGTAAATCTAAAAAATAAGTTTGCGAGCCACAGGATTTATCAAGGAGAAATCAATCAAATAACAAAAGAATTGAAGACGAAAGGGATCACATCTATTATAGCCCAGACCTTAAATCATTCGACTGCTATCTGTTGCAAACGATTCATAACGCTTTTTCTCTGGGATACGTTTCTGTTGACCTCCAGAACAAGCAGTTGTTTTGGCGAGAAAACACGATCATTAAATTCAATAAAATTTTTGTTGTACAAATACATACATATTTCTAAAAGTTCAAATCCTAAAAAACTAACGTATTTCTAAGTTATACTTTCATATTTTTAAATTTTTTAATAATTTTCCCTAACCCCCTCCCCTCGTTAACTAATAAAATATTCAAGTGCAATAAATATTAAAAGAGAAAAAAAAATCAACAATAACATAAATTATTTAAATATTAACAAGAACTTGAACGTAAATTAGTTGTTTATTAAAAAATAAACAACTACAGCTTAAAAGTGTTATTGCCAAAAATTTTCAATTGAGTTTATAATTAATTAATAGAATCAATTGTATTTGGCTGTGTATATACTATAATAAAAGCACTCGTTAAAGTTAAATGTAAACAACAGAAACATTTTGAAGCATAAATAAAGGGGTACTTGTAAATGTATGTATATGTGTTTATACATAGATATGTTTGTGTATTAGCGTTAGGTACTACTTAAAGTGTTTATGTAATAAACAAATGAATATTCGGCAGTTCGCCAATGAAATACTCTTCGCAGATAACATTATTTAAAAACGATAACAAATGGTTTGGTTCTTCTATAGTTTACCTTAGGTGTGTTAAGTAACTAGCTTTCATTTAAAATAATACCTAGAATGTGTATATACATGTATATGTATGTCAAATAAACTTAAATCACATATGTAAGTTAGTTTATGACAGCTTTATAGTTCAGCTTTTGAAAACGGATACTTGACTCCTGTTAGAACAGCTCAGTCAGGGTTTAGGCAAATATTTATAACGTTATTACATTTAAGAGCGTTAATTTATACAACTGATTGTTACAAATGCAAATGTTGCCATAATGATGATGATTATGATGCCGACGATGATCATTATAATAATAAGCATGAGTTTGTTGATGACAGTGTATTTAGAACATTTTCAACACAAAATGTATATTTACACTCAAATAGACATTTATACATATTTCAACTCATTAAATGTAAAATATAGACTTTCAAACAAATAACATGTAGATGTGTGTGTGTGTATGTGTGTAAAATTCTGTATCAAGTTACTTTATTGTTAAAATATTTATGCCATAAATTTTGTGTTTTTCTGTTCATTTTTTTTGCAGTCAGTTTGAGTAAGATATTATGTAGTTTTTGTTGTTTTTCTTACTGTTTGTATTTCAATTTTCATTTTTGTTTTATCAATATTTATTGTTAACTTGTCACACATAATATTATTTGCTTTTAACAAGAAACAACTAAGTATATAAACTAAATACATAAACAACATATAAATAAAAAAAAACGAAATGCTGTAAAGAAAAAGTTTTCTTTAACAAATAAATAAATACTTGTATAGAGTAAAACAATTTATATGTATGTGTGTTTAAGTGTATGAGAGTGAACAAAAAAAAAAAAAAAATTAAATGATTTGACGCCTAAATAACTACACTACATTACAGAATATAACATAACAATACGCAACTACTAATACAGTGAATCTTTATATATATATTAGAATGAATGAGAGAACAAATGAATGAATGCTGAAATATAATTTCTGTTTTGTCATTGCATTTGTGTGTAAGTTTTCTTCTTTTTTTCAAATGTTTATAACTTTGTATTATTGTGTTTGGTTGTATTGCTATGTATATGAGCGTTTTAAGGAAACGGATATAAGCAAGAAAAAGTTTTTTTTTAGTGTTAGTTATTACTGTCATGCCAACTTAAATTCCCTTAATGTGTTGTGTTGGAAGCTTGTTACGTTATTTATCATTGAGATGTTTTAAGGAAAAGAAATGTTAACTGTTTAAATAACTATAATTTAAAAAGTTTCTTTTTTATGTTGGCAGTAGAAGGAGGATTAAAACAAATTGGATTAGGAAAAAAGAAACCTTTAATGCATTAGTTCAAGGTTTAAACAGTGACCTGTAGAGAAGTAAGAAAAAAAAATAGGAAGAACAAGATTTTTGGTAAAAAAATACAGCTCTTAGTATATCAATAAAAACTTAATAAAGAATAATCCATAGTATAGTCTAAGGCTGATTTATATGCTAGGTTTGGTAAATAGTATATTGACCAGACAATGGACTCGCCTATAAACCAGTCAAGAGACCAATTTGATCAGTCAATGAACTAGCCTATAGACGAGTCAATGAACTAGCCTATCTACTAGTCAATGAACTAGTCTACAGGTTTGTCTATGGAGTAGTATATAGACCAGTCACGGAACCAGTCTATAGACTAGTCAACGAACTTGGACTAGCAAATTGACAAGAGTAGTGCATTAAACTCTATAGACTAGTTGATATAATAACCTATAAACAAGTCAATTCACTAGACTTCAGACCAGGCAAGAGACCAATCAATGAACAAATCTTTACACCATGCAATAGACCAGTCAATGAACTAGTCTTTACATCAGGCAATAGAACGGTTAATGAACTAGTCTAAAGTCCTGTCATTTCACTACTCTATAGGCCAGTTGGTTGTCTAGTTTATAGACCAGTCAATGGACTAGACAATACAGCAGTTTATAGAGAATTCAATTAACTAGTTATACACCACATAATGGACTAGTCTATAGACCAATCACTAGTATTGTTTAGAGAGGCTATGTGATTAATAATTTCATTCAAAGCTCAAGCATGAAGCTTTATTCAAAACGCAATTTATCTCTAGAAAAACACAACTTTACTTAAAAAAAACTTGAAAAACAATACCATCATTTATTTTATTAAAAAATAATATTTATCACATTATTTAAATTATGTTTTAAATGTCATTCATTTAATTGTTGCAATAAAAAATTTCATTATACCGCATACAATTCTTAATATTAACAAAATAAATCATGATGTTCTGTTTCGTTCAAAACAAAAGTTCATTGCCAGTTATTAACCTAAACATAGTTAAACATTTTTTTCTTCTAATTCTATAAAAATTTGATTTTTTAATGGTTTATGTTTGGCCCAATGATACAGGTGTTTTGCTGTTTTAGCAAATTTATTTTATGTTTAAATATGGCCATAATATGGCAAAGAATTATATAAATATTTATTTGTTCATTGGTTGCTATCGTCAAAACCATTGAAAATCATTGCAATAAATTTATGCAAAAAAAAAAAAAATAATAAAAAAAAATAAATAAAATAAAATAACTAACTATGAGTCATGACGGGGTCAAAACGGGGTCTCTTTGACTCTACTTGACAGTTCGCGTGTAGTGAACTACCACGTAAACCAATGAGTCATGACTATTAAATATTTTGTATAATAAATAACTAAGCATTGAGGTATTTAGATATTAAATTTATTTAGTTATATTTTTAATAAAATACTTTTAAGTTTAAAAACTTTACTGCTTACTGGGAGTTAGAAAAGTAATTAAATATTGTTATAAATGTAATTTTTTTTATTAATAAGCAATATAATTGCCTAACTTAAGGATGAAGAATATAATAAAAATATGCTGTATTTCTTAGATTAGGAAATTAACTAAAAATTTATAACCTTTTTATTTGAAAAACATTTCTATAGAATTTAATTTAAATAAACAATTGAAATCTAATTCATATGATTAAAAGAAAATTTAGTAATTTTATGAAACCAACCTAAAAGTAGGCTTTTAAATTCAACATAAAACAAATGCTTAAACAAGCTGTTTTCTATATGTTTATAACATAGAATTACAGCAAAATTCTACATATTTCTAACTTATATAAATACAATTACATAATTTAATTGTTCTTTAAAACGATTTAAGAAATTAAGTTTTCTTTTTTTCTATTAGTTGGTCGATAGCAATAATAAGTTGTTATCATAATAAAATGTTTTCAACTTGTATACACATTTACTCTCTTATAAATTTAAATGAAAAAAAAAAAAAACATAGACATATGTATATATGTTTTAGTTACAATATTTAATTGTTTAGCAACACAAGGATATACCCACATATACATACATATACACTTAGTTATAATCTTGCATTGTTTATTGCAACTATATTTATATATGAATATAAGTTTATAACTAAGTTTTACTTATTATCCCTGATACAATAGTCTAAGAGTTATATAAGTATTATGAAGTACATACATACTATATGGTTCTAAACTTAAGACATTCATACAATTCATTTCACTAACAGACGTCTTATTAGTTGATAGAAATTCTAGGACACAAGATAAAGATAATAATAAAATTATTAGCATTATAAACAAACCAATGTAATGTCTTAAGTATTTATAAGGGGAGGGGTGTTGTAAAAGTTGTAATTTAATATAATTTATAGTCATCTGTAACATTGTAAATGAATTACTTTATTTAATGTTTATTACTAAAGAGAAAGACTATGAATTAGGTAATATTATATAATTACAAAAATTTAATATAGATTGTTTTTTTTTTGAGGAAAACAAAAACAGAATTAATTTATTAGATTTCTTGCAGCAACATGTTGTTAAGTACTACATATATATAATTACAAGGATTTTAAAGTGTACTTTTAAAAAAATTGAATTTGAAATAAAAAAAATCGAAAATTTTTTTGGAATATATGTATATGAAACTAATTGTATATGTATAGGAAAATGTTGCAGCAATATGTTGCTATTGAAAATATCTGACTGAAATATAACCTTTAATGTGTGCAATTTAGTGTAAAAAAATGTATAAAGAATATTTTGAAATTTTAAATGATACAGCAACAAGTTTCTAAATGTGTTGCTCAATCAAAACATGTGATGAAAATTTTGTGGAAAAATTTTGCTGAATTAGTTTTTTTTTTTGTTGAAAAACATGTTGAACACATGTTCAACATGTGCAACATTTTTCAAACACAAAAACTTTTAAATATTTGTAAGAAAAAGATTTTCATAAGATTCAAAATGTTTCAACAACATGTTGCTAAAGAAAATATGTAACTAAAACATTGAAGTTTTAACTAACTAAACTACCAAAACAGCAAAGTAGATTTTAATAAAAGAGAATTTTCTCAGAATTTATTTCTTATTTTAATTGTTGCCGCAACATGTTGCTAAAATTATATTACTAAATAAACTTTAAGGAAATTAAATTTTTGTTAGAGAAATATGTTAACAAAATGTTTGTAAAGAAGTTCTAGTTTAAAGTTTTGTTTAACCTTTTCACAATTATAAACAACTATTAAATTGTTTTGCTTGAAATTTACAATAAATTTAACAAAAACAACATGTTTAAGCAACATGTTGCTAACAGTTATAAAGTGGTGATATTCCAAATTTTATTGTATAGAAATTTAAAGTTTTATATATATCAAAATTTCTTAAACGTTTTAAATAAATCTAACTTTGAAACATGTTTTAGCAACATGTTGCTAAGACGTTCTAATTTGTTTTCCAAATATTATAAAACTTATACTGATTAAATAACATTGTAGAAGATTTTTCATATCAATGATATTTAATTTTTTTTAGTTTAAACATTAGAAATTGTTATTTTAAACTTTTAACATTCATGTATTAAGTATAAGTATGTGTATATATTTTGCAATTATTTTTATAGTTATTATTATGAGTTTCTTTTGCAGTACTATTTTCATCTTCTCCAGCATGTTGCGGTAATGTCTCCACAGCATTCTTGCAAAAATACAAGCAAAAAAAAACAAAAAATAAAGTTAAAAGATGTTAAAACAAAAATAACATAAAGAAATTGCAATGAAACCAAAAAATATTTTTTAATTAAATTTAATGTTAAGACTTTTCAAAATACACTGGCAATAGGGAAAATAGATAATGGCGCAACATTAAAAAGTAATAATAATGCAAAATCTAAAACAAAAAGTATTTAATATAAACTAAAACTCAAAATAACTTTTAAATAATTAAGCACTTTTAAGTAAACTACTATATGTTGAAAATTCATAAAACAATTACAGACTTATAAGCCTGTGATAAATTGTTATTAATAAGTTTTTAAGTTTCTAGACTTTTTTCTAAAATTGTATCTAAACTTTTAGCTCTAACTGTATCATGTTATATTATTATTGTTATTATAATATACATATATAGTGTTTGATTTTTATGATTATGGACATGTACTAAGCTTGCAACCACATTCTTTTAATAGTTGCTGCAAAAAGTAAAGAAAACAATATAATGTGGTTAAGTCTAGTAGCAATAATCCTAAGACAATGCAACTTTAATGACTTAAAAGTAGCCAGACAAGTAAAGAAATTGGTCAAAAAAAATACTTAAAATTGTTACTTTTATCATTAGATGTTAGTAGTTGAAGAATAAAAAGCATAAGAAAATACATAAAAACTGCAATAGAAATTGTACTCAAACAGCACTTAAGTCGTTTTATTAAGAGGAAACAAAATGCATAGCATACATGCAGGCAAAAATCAATAAAACAACCAAAGCAGGATATTAAATGGCAAATAATTTTCATTAGAAATAACGGAATTTTTTGCTGTTAAAACTTTTAATTATACTAGATCAGCCCTAGGGGATATATATGTTGTAGTTTTTCTATAATAAAAATAAAATAAAAATATAAAACTTATTTTTTAAGTTTTTTCTTAATATTATGCTTTTTAAAAAAATAACTGAATTTTATTTTTAAATAATTTGTAAAAGTGAGTTTTAATTAAAAATTTTCATTACTTGTATTTGTATCAATATTTAGAACAACAACGCCACAGCATTTTTAAGCAAATCAGCAATAAAGCTGTACAGAGAAGTAATTTCTTTTTATATCAAACAAAATCTATTGAAACTTTGCTAGCACCGTATTTCTTTATTTTCTTTAATATTAAAATAAATCAAAAAAGTTATCTTATTCCTTAATGAAGCCAAAAATAAGAAAATAGAAAATATCAAAAAAAGTTTCTACGTAATGTGTCATTTGTTTTTTTTTCGAAAGAAATGACATCTGACCAATTTAAAACATGTCATGTTTGGCTTGTTAAAACATAAATATCGATTAGATTTGCTAATATTTTCAAGTAAAAATTTAAATTCTAATGAATTTGCTGATACATTTGGCTACTGACCCACCACCACTACCACCACCAATTGACAAATTTTTTCATTTCGAAATACACAGTTAAAAAACTCACCTATACATTGAAACAAAGTTTTTGTTCGGCTTTTTTATAGGAACGCAAAGTGTACTTTTTAAAAAGTTTTAGTTTTTTAGTTTTTAGTTTTGGTTTATAGCCTATTCTGTAGTCTAGTCCTTAATCTAGTTTATAGCCTAGTCCTTAATCTAGTCTGTAGTCTAGTCTACAATCTAGTCCATAGAAAGAAACAAAGTTTTTGTTCGGCTTTTTTATAGGAACGCAAAGTGTACTTTTTAAAAAGTTTTTTAGTTTGGTGTTAAAGTCTAGTCCTTAATCTAGTTTATAGCCTAGTCCTTAATCTAGTCTGTAGTCTAGTCCTTAATCTAGTTTATAGCCTAGTCCTTAATCTAGTCTGTAGTCTAGTCCTTAATCTAGTTTATAGCCTAGTACTTAATCTAGTCTGTAGTCTAGTCCTTAATCTAGTTTATAGCCTAGTCCTTAATCTAGTCTGTAGTCTAGTCCATAGTCTAGTCTATAGTCTAGTCTATAGTCTAGTCTATAGTCTAGTCTATAGTCTAGTCTATAGTCTAGTCTATAGTCTAGTCTATAGTCTAGTCTATAGTCTAGTCTATAGTCTAGTCTATAGTCTAGTCTATAGTCTAGTCTATAGTCTAGTCTATAGTTTAGTCTTTGGTCTAGTCTTTAATCTATTCTAGTCTGCAGTCTAGCTCATAGACTAGTCTATAGTCTAAACTTCTTAGAACGGGGCAGTCAACTTTAACTACCGGGTAAGTCTTAAAGTTTATTTAGCTTATTAGCAGTCCACACTCACACACATACAATGGCAATAAAAGAGATTTAATAAAAGTGGAAAGAATGAACCAGCAACCTTTAAGAATATAAAACATGTTTGTGAGCTCTCAAGTGTGCTAAATTTATTTATTATCATGATAGTCTTCTTGGCTAAGACTTAACACTTAAGCACCCACTCACCCTTCTTAGCCACCACCAAACCACCCACTACAATTACATTTTTATCATGGTAACGCTTCCCGCTTCTAATGTTATTCTGTGAAACTAAAATTACTTATTGTAAAAACAACCAACCATAAACAAGTAGATACAATTTTGTTTTTGTCATCACAACAGACGACAGACACCTAAAAACAAAACATTTAGAAAGGCATCAACTAAATATTAAAATTCCTTAAGACCGACAAAAGAGTCCACAATACAATGCCGTCTGTCAAATATATTTTCTTTGGAAATATAAATATTTTCATTATGCCACCAAAACCATCAATATTTCCGTTTTATTTAAAACGTAAATGTTTTGGTTTTGTTTGACCCTAGTTAAAAAAAAAAAATGAAAACGAAAATTTTCCTTCTCCATCCCCTAAGTCATCATTATTAGAATCTACATTGTCAATATTATCATCATCTTAATTTTCAACGTGTTCATCTTCAAGAAACAAAAAAAAATGAAATTGAAAATGAGTCAAAGAAAATGTTGAAGAAAAAAGAGAAGCAACATGCTTGCTTGTCTTCGTTTAGAGTGTTATTGGAATTTCACAAGAAAACCAAAATAATGTAATATTCGGCATTAATTCCTCATTTAAATTCAGTAACGCGTACCAGGCATTAGTTTGTATTAGCAATAATATTTATTTCTCTTGCCTCTGTCGCAACCTCATCTATAAAGGTTTCTCTTTTGCTCTTATGCTCTCTTGTTATAAGGTTGATTATATGTTAGAATGAATATTTTCCCTATAACAGATGTAGGTCGTGGATTTTTATTTTTATTTATACAGCAGTTTTTTTTCTATAGATTTTCACACATTGTTTTTTTTTTTATTTTTTATTTTGCTGTAGCATACTTTTTTGGGTTGCTTATAACGCTGCTGCTGTGCTGCTATATTGATGTTGCTATCAAGGCAACCAACTAACCAGCCAACCATCGTTATATTATTGTTTACGTTTCGCTAGACTTTGAAGTGCTTTTCGTTTACTTAAAAGCAAATTTAATGCATAGCAAGCGTGAGAGATAATTTGGCCACTTTAATGTTTAAGAGTGTGTGTTGGTTTTGTAAATGTAGTAAGTTTGTGTTTTCTAAAATGCCTGGGTATTTGTTTTTTCTTTTAGTCTATTTTTGCGTTCATTTCATTTTAAAAGATTATCGATTTTGGCCTAAATGTATGCAATGTTTTTATTCAATTTTATAGCTTCAATACGTTTCTCTTTTATTTTTGTCTGCATTTTACTTAGCCGACTAAAGTAACAAATTAGGGGAAAAGTCATTTTAAAATTGACACCATATACATCACTGATGTTATAATTAATTTAACTTTAACAAATTGAATATGCCAAAATGAATTAACAAATGAGGGGAAAAAACAACATTATTGGGGAGAAATTTTTAAATATTAACAAAATTTAATGTTTTATATAAAATTTTTGGCAAATTGCTGTTTATTTTTTGTAATAAATAAAAAGTAAAGCATATTTTAAGAGATTTTAAAAATATTTTACTATTATTACTAAAACTCTTTAAAGTATGCTTTAGTTTTTATAAAAATATGCTTATGTGGTATAAAACAGGTATACATTTTTTTTATTAAATGCGGCTTTTAACCTTACAAAACAAATCTGTTTATGTAGATTTGTTAAAGTTACAAAACAAAAAATCTCTTTTAAAAACTATAGCATAACTTTTAGGCGCTTTGCATTTAACTATTTTTTTTAGGTCATCACAAAATTTACATTTAAATTCATATTAACCTTAATTTACATTAAAGCTGCCATTCATACAAAATATAATCCTTTTATATTATAACATTTTTTCCCTAAAACTCATACTCTTACACAATTCCAAGCCAACCACAACCTTAAATTAACATGAACGTACATGTATAGCCTACAAATTTTCATTGATGTGGCCTTAAATATAATAAAAAAACGAAAGCAAGAAAAAAACTCAATTTTTGTGGTTGTTACAATGATGACAACAATCAATACAAAAGATAACCCGTCTGAATACTAACAGCAAAAAAAATTATATATAAATGTAAGGTACAAAAGTTATATAGCCACATGTATTTTTGTAGATAGAAAAAAAAGTATATCCTTTTTAACATATACAAGTATACTTGCTACAATTATATAAACACATAGAAAGTGAGCTAGGAAAAAAACTGAGAACACTGACAACATATAAAGCCATATAAACTTGTTTTGGGTCAATATTATAAGCCATGATAGTTGTTAACCACAAAATGATACAGATAACTGATACAACAGACAGACAGACATACAAACACTCATATACACACATTGATTGTAGCACATCAGATATATACGATAAAAATAACAGAAAACAAAATGGATTTAGGAAATTTTCAAATATTGACTATTATTCTTATATAGATTCTAAATACTATAAGCAATATGAAACAAATGTAAAGAAAAAAGAACTTAAATTTTTTTTCACATTTTTTTTTTTTTTTTTTTTTTTGTAAAAATTACACAATCAAGGTAAGAGCTACAGACTATTGGTGTTTTGTGTATAGCAAAATTTGTATTAGATAGTATAGGCATGTGTGTAGATGTGTGTGTGTTAACTTTAATACATTTTGTTGTTTTCTTTTGTAATTTATGTGAATCCTCTTAATGCGACCACAAAAAAAAAAATTAGTTTTTATTGTGACTTTGTTTTATATTTTCCACAACACAGCTTCCCATATTTGTACAGCATACTTTTAGGTTATAACAAAAAAAAACCTTTTTTTTTGTCTCTATATGTAAGTGTTGTGTGTGAATCAAAATTAAACAAAGAGAGCCTATTTATATAAAGCCTGATCTCTATTTGTTATTTATCGTTTTGTAAGTGTTCATCTGTGGTTTTTGTTGTAAGCTTTAATATTAAGTAATTTTGTGGTTAAAAGTTTAACACACAACAATCTTTTGTCTCACTATATTAGTACTTTGTTGTCAATATATTTATGTATGTTTATATGACAATATGGGTTCTATTTGGTCTAATCCAACCGCTATCGTTTCATTTTTAAAAAGAAATATAAGAAAAAATTGTCCGAAATACAGCAAACAACACAAAATGTGTGTTAAAATACATATTACCACTATTGACAATGCCGTAATTAATTGTTAGATAAAGAGCAATAAAGGATTTAAGCAATGGCCATAATTGGAAACAATAAAAAATCTTTATAAGTCGGAAAAAGTTTGGTAGGGTAGCATTATAAAAAACCCGAACAGGAATAATAAAAAGCTAGCCTAGAAGTAGGCAGTTTATTTTAAGATTTTTTTTAAGAAGCTAAGAAGTAGACTATAGTTTTAAAGAATTTTTTCTTTGGTTATTTTAAAAAACCTAGAAGTAGGCAATATTTTAAATATTTTTTTTTCTAAAAAATTCTTTGTTTATTACGATAAACTGAGAAATCGAATAGAAAACTAACTGCATTAATAAGAAGCAAACCTAGAAGTAGGTAATATTTCATTAATAAAAAGCAAGCCTAGAAATAGGCAATATTTCCTTAATAAAAAGATAGACTAAAAGTAGGCAATATTTCATAACTTAAAGCAAATATTAAGCTAATTTAATATTCCATAGGCAAACAAACTTAATAACGTATAAGCTTAATTTCAAATTAAATGTTGACAAAAAAAAAAACAAATCCAATTTCATTTATCCTTTTTGCAAACTACAAGCGGCAAATAAATCAATGCAATGTTACACTTTAACATTTTCATTTAAAAGTCGTGCCAACAAATGTACAAATCTAGTTTGATCTCAAGTAAATTTGACTATACAATCATACACTCACACACATACAAACACATACATTTATTTAGCAAATTGTAAAAATAAAAATCAGAAACAATCGAAAAAAAGGTAGACAAACAGACAGACTAACAAGGGAGAAAAGATATGCAAATGCATGAAGCTGTGTGTCTGTTTGTCTGTCTGTATGTCTGTCTGTTTGTATGCACAAAATAAAAGTGAGAATTACGACAAGAGATAAGCTCAATAAAGCTGTTACAAAGTAATTGGGTCGATTGCTTGATATAGTATAGTATATAGTGTTTTAAGCAATTATCTATATAGATTAGGGTGTCCCAAAACTGAATTATAACTAAACTGATGTCTTATTGTTTATTTAGTATTTTTATACAAATTATTGTTGTTACTTTAATGCTGAGTCAATTTTGTAGGTTTGCTATTGGGCTACCCTAATATATGTGATAATAAACGTATATATGTATGTGTTTGAATCAACCAAACCAATATTCACGAATGATTTCATATGTCCTTAACACAAGCAGACATAGAAATACAATTGAAGTGTATCAAATCTACAATCATAATATACATAATATTAGCAGGGCAACAAATTTTACTTTCTAAATTAAGGATAACATTTTTATGGAATTTATGTTTTAAGTTATATATTAAAAAAAAACATAAATCCAAAGGAACTTACAATTCTTAAAGCAGAGAGTTTTTTCTAGCAAAATTTTCCTACTAAAAGGTTACCCTACTAATATTTATTTGAATATATACATATATTTGTATAATTTATACCTTTTCATAGATATATGTTTTTTTTTCTATAATATTGTAAAATTTAAGCTTGACTACATTCACTACTATACACACACACAGAATATATGATTGACTGAAATTGTTCAATCGTATCGTATGCATGCATATTACCGAGCAATCAATATTATTCTTTATACGCCTAAAGGTATGCATTAATTGCATACACAAGTTATAAATTTAACATGACATGTGTTCTGTGGTTAGATGTCAATGATTGATACAAACACATAGATTCGAGAAACAAAAAAATGTGAGGAAATCCACATATTAATCAACTACAATTTTATGGTTTTATGTGTTATTTAGTTTATTTTCCAATACATAAAGTGAATTTTTTATTTGCCATCATTATTGCTTTAGTTGTATGGCCCTTTTTTGTATGCTGTACATAATTTTGTGAAATGTTTTTGAAAGCCTTATAACTTTTTTTTAATATTTCTATTTGTAGCTATAATCAGTGACCTGATTTGTTAAGTAAAATGAAAAGTTTAATTGAAATTTAAAATGTATTTTTTTTCTAACGTAATATTATTAGTTGCAATGTAATTAAGTCATAAACATAGATTTAAGACAATAATAAATAACATAATTGATTTTATAGCATAGCCTTAAAGTATACTATAATTTTAATTAATTTTTTAATGTAGAATTCTTGGAATATTCTCGAAAATTCTTTAAAATTGAGTTTTGCTTAATAAAAACTCGATTTTTTACACTTTTTCTTTTAGAGCAAATATTTTTGCAAAAAGCGCTTTAAAAAACTTTTCGCGAGTATAGATAAGTAAGTTTTGGTTCTTTTTATAATCTTACATACTTTTAGGAGGCGAAAATCTTTGTTAAATATCAAAACTATATAAATCAAACAAACAAAAGAAATTTGCTAACTTTTTGGTTAGCAAATCTTAAATAAACATGTAAAAGTTATAAAAAAGTTTATCTAATACTTTATTTGTTTGACTTTTCACTCTATAGCCAAAGTCATTTAGCAATTCTTTCTTTATGTTTTTTTTTTTTTAATTCTTAACTCTTTTATATTATCTCTACTGTCATGACCAGTACACCACTAACTCTATGCATAAATTTACAACTTGTTGTATATGTTGTACTTTTTGGCCAAACAACTCCATGTTAGTTTCGAGGTATTCATGCTAACAATAGGAATACAATAATAATGACGACGACAAAAACAACAACAACAACAGCTACGTAAATGTATTGTGGTCATTCCTATTACTCTCTATAGAATAGTGAGAATTTATAGGAAAATATGATAACACCAACATCGACCACAAAAACCTTTAGCAACACCAATTTACAAATGCAATAATAACAGAAAATGCTCGATATATCTATAAGAGAATGAAAAAATAAAAACACAAAAAACAAAACAAACGGAAATAAAAAGAACTAAAAACAAATCTGAAATGAAGCCATTTTATACATTATACACACTTTACATTTAGCAATTGTCCTTAAAGATCCTGACCAAAGGCGGAAAAGTGTATAGAGTAATGTTGGTATAGAAATTGCTTTTACAACACTGTAAATGTCATTTCGGCCACAAAACATTGCTGGCAAATGTATTACAGTTTACGGTATAATCTACAATTGTTAGTTGGCCATAAATATTGTTCATTTTCTTTTCGTGTTGGGTTTTTTTCTCTTCTTACAACTTCTAGAACAAAAAAACAAAATAGAAAAGAAAGTCATGCTAAAATAGAGTTGGTAAATTTTTAATTTTAAATCTTTCAAGTCTTAAGGGACATATTAAATGTATGGCTAGAAAAGCAAAAGTTATCTACTAATACTTTATTCTTAATACCACTCCCCTGCCCCTTCTCCAAACCAAATACAAACAGAAAGAAAGAAATTGATTGCTTAATACAAACTAAAGCAATTCATTAATTATATATAAAACAGCAGTAGATAGGAATGTTAATTAATTATTAAATAAATGTTAAGCCATAAAAAAGCTATATAAAATTTAAAGCATACTTTAGGGGTTAGCATAAGTTGGTATACTTTAAGGCCTGCCATATACATATGTATGTAGTACATTCATATATCCGTGTTGTGAATATTAAATCTTGTTTAACAACTAAGTTTTGAAGTTTTAAGTTTTTCTTTTGCCTCTGGAGTAAAATTAAACAAAAATTAAAATTTTAATTTCTTTAACAAACTTCAATTTCATTTCATTTTAAAAAGAGCTTAATAGAGCTTTGACTGTCTGTCCGTCTGTTTCTAACTTTGATTTATGTTTTATTTGTTTTTATTTAAAGTCTTACAATTTGTTTATTATAACGTCTGCCTTTTAAAATGTCTGCTTTCATGTTAAAAGTTTTACGGCCTCACAAACACTAGTTAACAGTTAATTTTTTTACGATTTTACTCCAAGATTTACTACACATTTTAACAGGGAAAAGAAAATACATAAAAACCCGTTTGGAAGAAAAAAGTGCAGCATACTTTTGGGTTTGGTTTATTACATGTAAAAATCCCAATTTTCATGTTTTTCTTGTCTTTATACGTTTTACTTTCTTGTCGAAGTCATAAACTTTTCGAGTAAAAGAAGACATAAATTTTTACTGTAAATTTAGATTTTTCTTTTTTTTCTTCGTGTATTCTAGAGGATTGTGACATAAAATCTAAATGAAACGTAAATTTGAATAACAAACTTGTTTGTGCATGTTCATTTTTTTTCATTTTGGTCGGCGTTATGTTATGTTCTTATGCTGTTTAACGACCGTTATAATGTAATAGAGCAGCAGCATTCTTAAAGGTGTGTAAAAGTTGTTGGGAAATTATTCTCAAATAATTACCTAAAAAGAAAAAGAGAGAAAAATACAAATTTTTAGTTTAATTTAAAGCATGTAAGGAAAGTGCAGACAAGAAAAAAAATAAAAAAAATTTATACTTAAACAACTAAGAGTCTATATTCGGGCCTGTCCGACCATATGAAACCCTACAGCAAGGAATAGTTGGTATAAAATGTGGATTATTTTGATTACAAGGTTTACGGACGCACGGACATAGCAAAATCGATTCTGAGCTGATTGGAGTACCTAAAGCTGTGCACAGCTGTGTATAGAACTAATATTTCAATGCATTAATATATCAGCATAAACATCAATACAGACACAAATAACAATTACAATTCAAAGTAATACTAAAATGTGTTAATTATAGCATACTTTAAGGCTTTTTTAATGGTTTGTTTCACAATTTATATATTGTTTAAGGTCCGATTATGCTGATTTTAAATTAGAACTATTGAATATTTGGATAGCGTAAATATCTTGGATTTCATACAACCTATAGATAAACGATACACAGAAGACAGACGGACGGACGGACAGACAGACAATGATCAATTGACTGCGCTATCTGTAGTGACAAGTGATCCTGAAGGCAATCATTAATAGGCCAAACATTAATAGGCCAACAACAACATTATTGACACTCATTTTCTTGACTCCCTCTAATTGAAAAGTAGTGCGAATTTAAAAATGCATACTTTAAGGAGAAACTAAAAAAGTTCTTTTGAGATCAGCAAATCATAAAAAACTTAAGAATTTAAAAAGAAATGAAACTGAAATATCGAACAATTTATTTTTTCCAAGTAATAAACTACTATTGAAAATTTTCGCTTTATATAAAAATTCATGTTTATTCAGGGAAAACTTTCCCTAGATATTACATTGTATATTCCCTATATACATAAATAAATAAAGATTTTTCAAAGCAATATTTTGTACTTTCTAAAGCAATTTCAATTCTATTACATAGAACAGGAATACACAATTTTAGCGTATAAGTAATTGAAGCAACTTTACAATACTTTTCTTTCATTTAAAACTCCCACACTTATCATATTTATTACAATTGATAAAAAATGTCTTTATCTAGTTTATTTGTAGTCGTTTTCTTTAGAATTTAGAATATCTATAGTTGTCAAAGCTTACTAAAGCATATAAAAAAGGCTGTCTTAAAGGCTAGGCTAAGCGCTACAGTAATTTTAGTTTAACAGTTTCTATGTTGCAGTATGGTTGTTATGGTTGCAAATCTGTTATTTTCCTTTGGAGTATTTAGAGGTTCTGGTGTTTCTTATGAACTATTTTTTTGATAACAAAAAAAAAAAAAAAATAAAAAATAAATCCAGTAGAAAAAGTGTTGCTTACAGTGATTGCATTGGTTCTGCCAAATACATATAAGTACATATATGTATGTATGTAAGTATATTCATTCTAATTTACAAATAGCATGTTATCACTTCATATAACGAATTATTTGTATATGTATACTTGTGCTTAGAAAACTAAGTACAAACTGTCAACAATAGCATAGTTTTAGCTAAGAAAGTATACCTATAATATAAAATAATGAAGAAACAAAATTAACAAAACTTGCACCTATTTTTTTCTCTGCATATACGCTTACTTCAAGTAAGATAATAACTAGTATTATTTGAGTAGATGTTTTAATCTACATACGAGTTGTTTGTATATTCGATTTAAAAGCAGAATAAAGACAACAACAAAAAAATCTCACAACAACTACAACAATACTTTTTATGTTTTTTAAAACTTGCACTATCGGATTGAATACTTTACTGTTTTCCTGGTTTTTAAGTAAGTAAGTAAGAAAAAAAAAAAGAAATAAAACAGAAAACATATATATCTACATAGATTCATGGTTGCACAATAACTTACATCGAGAAACTTGTACACAAAAATATCTATTTATTTATACAACAAGTTATGTATAAATGTAAGTATATTTTCGTTGACATACAGATTTAATTTCTTTTAATCTTGCAATTGTTTCGCACATCTTTACGTACTTGTACATATATATGTGCATATACATATCTTTGCAATTGTAATCGACTTACATACTTATATACACAGACAATCACGCACTCGGTATTTTTCTAGCCACCATCAAAATGATAGAAAGCATAATAATTTTGTCACTTCATAAGTAACAAATTGAAAAATTAAAAAAAAAAAATAGCTTGAAAGCTTTTCAAAGTTTAAGAGTTTAAAGTTTTACAAATATTTTTCTCTATTTGAAATATTTAACATTAGAATCGGAAATGTGTCCTTTTTAAAAATCTTTATGTACAAAAAAGCTTTTTTTCTTGTATAGAAAATACAATTTTAAAACTTTTTGTAAAAATATATATTTGAAAGTCTTTTTAAGTTCAGAAAAGCTTTTTTTCTTTATTAGTTTCGATTTTAAAAGTCTTTATATAAAAAGCTTTTTTCTTTGATAAAAAGTACAAATTTAAAGCTTTTTTATATAAATCCCCTTTGGCAAGTAGTCATGTCAAAAAAACTTTTTTTCTCTAACAGGAAGTTTAATTTAAAGCTTTCTTTCAAAAAGCTTTATTTTCCCAAAAAAATATATTTTTTAAAAGAAAATTGATTATTTTGGTTAAAAACTTTAATCACCAGAACTTTTCTTCGCCAAAAAATAAGCTTAAAAAAACACATGATTAGTGTATAAAAACACAAAATTACAGCACCTTCGTTTTTGTGTGCTTTGGTAGTGCTTATATAAGATTCTCTACAGCCGAATTAGAAATTCTTTTTCTGTTTTCTCATATTGAGTCTGTGTGTTTCTCTAATATTTTACTTTGGTCTAATGAAACCCTATAAATGCGTGTGATTTGTTTTTTTTCTAGCAACTGTTACTTAGTATATCTGTTGGGCTTAATAAATTAATAAAATGTAGAGTAAGAGTATTGCAATATTTGTCATATGTCACATAAAGTTTAATAGGAGCGCTACAAAGAAAATATTAATTATTTTTTTTCCAAAAATTCTTAAAGAACACTAGGTTTCTTTAACAAGAGAGCTTTTTTTAACAAATAATAAAAAGGCTTGTTTATACCATGTTTAAAAAAACTTGTTTTTGAAAATTTTATCAAAAAAATCTCACTTTTATCAAAAAGCTTTCTTAAAAACTTTTTACAAAGAAAACTTTAAAAAAATATATAAGAAAAAGCTGTTTTTAAGCACTTTTAACAAAAAGCTTTCTTAAAAAGCTTTTTACTAAGAAAACGTATTTTACAAAAATATATAAGAAAAATTTGTTTTTAAGCACTTTTATCAAAAAGCTTTCTTAAAAAGTTTTTACTAAGAAAACTTTTTTAAACCAAAAATTTTATAAGAAAAACTTGTTTTAAAGTAAATGCCTTTTACAGAGAAAGCTTTGTTGTTCTTATATTTCTACAAAAAAATTTTGACTTTAAATAAAAAAGAGCTTTTTTACAAATAAGTTTAATGCACAAACAAGTTTTTTTTTGACAAAAACGCGATCTTACAAAAATGCTTTTATTCTTCTGATGCTTTTTTTTATTAGAGTAAGCTTTTTAACAAAAGTTTTGCACCAATTAGTTTTTCCCCCCAAAAAAAAAGAGCTTTAAATTCTAAAAGTTCAAACCACTTGCATATACGTTTTCTACTAAATGCTTAACTATTATTAATACATCAAATCAAATGCACCCATCAAAAGTATTTTAATGCTACAAAACTTTTCTTTCAACAAACAAAATGCCTCATTTAACCGATATACAATTTAAATATTGAAGCGTACACATAGAAAGAACTCCGTAGCCTTTCTAGTGTAGAGGTTAAACTTAAAACAAAAAGAAATAGAGTAGAAAATCAAGTGTCATTGCACTTTTTCTAAATGAAAAATTTTAAAATGGAAACTGTAGCAAAAGGGGAATATTTTTCATAAAAACTAAAACAAATAAAAATTCATAACGTACAAACAGCAATCAACATACTAGTTAGGACATGCTCTTAATAGTTTTAGTATTTTAATAGAAAAATACCAGTAGTTTTTTTTTTCTAGAAAATTTAATTTTATTAAATCTGTTGCAGTTGTTGGTACAATTTTTTTTCTGTCATTTGTAATGAATAAAACATGAGTGTGTATAGTTTAAAGTTTAACTTACAATCAAGTGACAAAACTAAACAACAAGAGATCTGCATACATTTGCAAAACAACAAAAGCTGCCTGTAGAGTGTAAAATAAGACAGAGCGAGAGAGACAACAGAACAAAAAAAGTGCAGCAACTTCATTAAGCCGATTAGTTTTGTTATTGTCTAAGGTAAAGTGTCAACAATAACAACTGCAACAACAACAACTACTACTATAAACTGGGTTTATTCTTGCTTTAGTTGTTGCAGCTGTTGAACAATACTCCAGCTAACAGTGCTATGTAATGCACTCCAAGGTATTAAATATATAATATTAGTTGTTAAGATTTAAAATAAAATACAAAAGGAAAACAAAAAACAACTAAAACAAAACAACAAAAACTCAACAATACAAGATTTATAACAACACTGTTTTTAGGTCTTAATGTCAAACTAAACAATGCTAAAGCAAAATGCAACAAAATAACTCATGAAAATGTTATTCTTATACATACATACATATATTTTCAAGTTCTAAGGCTTTAATTTTGATTTATGATATGACAACTAAAAATATGCAACATTTTTTTTTCCAACAGAGTTTAATTAAATAAACGTTTAAGAGAAATGTTTAAATTTTATATAACATTTAAAATTTTAACTTCTTTTAAATTTTAATTTGTGTTTAATAGAATTTTTTATTGATATTTTAAAATAAATTCCTAAATTTAAACCACTTGTAGTATTTACAAAAAAATAGTTATAAATTTTTTTGTTTAGTTTGGTTTTGTAAAAATTTACCTTAAAAGGTAAAGAAGATTTAAAAATCTTCTAAATTTATAATTGAAATATTCAATTGTTTGTCTGAACAATTTTAATGACTATATAAAACAAGTTTTGTTTGTTATAAAAACTGCAATAATATTGTTAAAAATCTATAGCGCCTAAAAGCAGACAACATGTAAGGCATTTACTTTAAAAGCTGAAGTTAACAAGTTGTATGTTGTAGTTATGGTAGCATAAAATTAACATATGCAACAGCAGGTAGGAAATTTTATATGTTTTAAAGGTACAAAATTTTTTTCCAAAAAAGTACTTTTTTTGGATTAAAAGTACTTAAGAACTTTTGGAATTTTGTACATATGTATAAGTTAGAGCTGTCTTGTCAAGGGACTTTTCTATGAACTCTTATATGGGATAGTCTATTGACTAGTCTATTAAGTTATTAGTTCAATGACCTGTCTCTGAACTAATCATAAGTAGTCGTCTATAAACTAACCTGTGAACCACTGGTTGGTTTAAGAACTAGTTTATGAACTAGTCTATAATCCAGTGTATGACTGACTACAGTTTTAACAGGTATATAGTTTAATGACTTTCTAGGCACAAGTCTTATGAGACTAGTTATTGACTATTCTGTTGGGGTTGTCTATAGATAAGTCTATGCACCAGCCTGTAGACTTGTCCGTAGACTAGTTTATACATTAGCCTGTGGTCTAGTCTAACCTATGGAATTGTTTTTAGACTAGTATATGCACTAGTCTGTATTGTATGTGGCCTTATCTGTAGACTAGTCTATGCCTGTGGGATTGTTTGTACATCAGTCTATGTGCTACCCTGTGGGCTACTCTATGGACTTGTCTGTAGACTAATATATGCATCAACCTGTAACAAAATTGTGTACTAGTCTGTAGACTAGACTTTTGACTAGTCAAACAACCAGTCTATGGACATGTTTATGTACTAGTTTATTAACCATTTACTAGTCTATTGAACAATTCATAAACTAGTCTATTAATTATTCTAGAAACTAGTCTATAAAAAGTTGAAGAACTAGCCTCATGACTAATCTATTAACTAGTTGGCAAGACTATGAACTAGGTTTTTGGCAATTCTAAGGACATGTTTATTAACTTGTTAGTATACTGGTCTATAGAAAACTTCACAAAATATCAAAATTAAAAAAAAAAATTGTATACTATGGCCATCCCTGAACAATAGCATCATAATATTGCTGTGCAATAACGTTATTGACTACAAAATAGACAACACCAAAGCAACAGTAGGTTTAAGCTTTTGCGTTTATTTATCTTAATATTGATGTACTTGTATACATACATATTCAAATATATAGCATATACATTCATAGGTCCTAGTCTATGATTACAAGGACTTCATATTGTATAACAGTAAATATACATACATCTATGTATATACATACATATGTACATATATATTTTTAATGGTCATAAAAATTCTTAGAGTATTGGTGTTCATTTACCTATTTTCCACTGTGTTTGTTTTTATGGCCCAATATACAAATATAACAACAACACCAAACACCCACTCCATAACAGTGTAACATTGACACTAAAAAGTAATAGGAGCAGAAGTAGAAATAACATTTAAACACGTGTAACCATACCACTATGTGTTTTTTGTTTTCTTTCTTTAAACATAACAGCCATTTTGTCCTTACTTCCTTCCTATATAGCCACCACTATTACACCATACTACTCATCTTCATCGTCACACCGTAACAGAGAAAGTGTAAATGTTTCTCTGTGTGTGTGTGTGTATGTATGTATGTGTTAGTTAGCTTTTGTAGAAATATGGCTGGCCATGTTTTATAAGGTTAAATTTTTCTATAGTAACAGCAGCAGTATAACAGCGGCAGCAGCAGTTTTTACTTCATTGTTTGTATTTTGGTTGCTGCTGTTCAAATGTTTACCGTATAAAAAAGGCTCTTTAGTTAGGTTCTCTACTTTGTTGTTTTTTTTTTCATATGGTAAATTGAACAAAATTGTAAAAAAAAATCTTGTAAATTTTTTTTAGTTTAATACTTTGCTTGCTTGTTGGCTAGCTGGCTGCTCATGTTGCTCCACACCTCAGTAAATGTTTAGCGTTTGCTACGGTTGTTGTTGCTGCTGCTGTTGTCCGTTGCCATTGCTATCAGGTAGGACATTTTTTATACACTATGGTTTATTCACAGAACCAATGAATTGGTCAATTTTAAACCACAAATGTAGGTATGGTTCGTTAGTTGACATATAGCCATAGAGATAGAAAGATAGATAGGTAGAATGACTGACTATGCTATTTTTGCATATTGTATATGTATAGATATATATATGTATGTACATATTATGGATATATTGGGGATCAAGGATATAAAGTCAAAAGACAAAAGTTTCCGCATTGAATTGAAAAATATGCGACAAATAGGGCGGGATAATATAACAACAAGAACAAAGAGGTGAAAAATAAAAACATGTAACATGTCTATGATGTATGAGAAATTTATTAAAGATTAACAATAGAGTTAAAAGTAAATGGAGTGTTGTTAATAATTTATTTAACATGCAAATACTAAAGCATATTTAAAGGGTGACTTTTAAAGTTTATAAAAAATTGAATATTGTTGAAGAAGTTTTTAGTTTAGCATTGAAAAGATTCAAGAATATTTAAGGGGCTGTGTTAAAGTAGAGAAAATTTAGCATAATTACAGGGGTTTTTGTTAGGTTGTTTGCTAAAGCCTATATTTAGGGATATTGATAGTGAATGGTAGGTTTAAACTAAAAGTTATTTAGTTTAAAAGCATTTTATTTAATATACATTTAAGATTGAGTTTTTCTTGTTATTTAACTTATACCTGTTAAGAAACAATTGTTCAAAAATTCTACATAATTAATTATGACTTAAAATATGTCAACATTTTAATGTTCTTCAATAAATAACATAACAGCCAAATTTTCATATTTCCTTACAGTTAAATAAAAAGGCATAATAAAATGATGACTATAACAATGTCCATCAGGATGTTGGTTTTTTTCTGTTAACGACAATAATGTTAATGATTTCAACAACAAAATAAACAAAATATTAATCAAGAAATGAAAGCAACAAACAGAAAAAAAACACAAAATTGTTGTGGTTATTAAGGAAATTTTTATGAAATAAACGAGCAATAACATAAAATTTTTTTTGGTGTTTTTTTGTATTTGTTTATGCAGCATAATATTTACTTTTTTCTGTCACTTTCTCTTGCTCTTCAAGTTTTTCTTGTTATTTCTTTCATTTTGTTCGTTTTTAGTTCTTTATAAGTTTCCGTTTCCGTTAATTTGTATTTATTTATATTGTGACGAACATGACAACAATTACAAGTATCCAAATAAAAGTGTTTCCCTCTCTCTATCTCTCAGGCTCTTTCTTTCCGAACTATTTGACGTTGTTTACGTTTTTTTCTTTTTTTTTCATCATCACACCTTTTTCCCTCTACTGCTTTAAATACTTTGTAAAATTGCTGTTGATATTTTCCGTTTTGTTTATTAATGTTGGACATAAAACGTAAATACATAAAAGAAAAATCTGTCTTATTGTTGTATCTTAATTAACAATTATTGGCAGAATCCTGTTTATCACCCCGCTGTTACTCTCTTAGTGCTGTGACTGGTCCTTCTTTGGAAATGCTAATTTGCCACTTTATGTATTTTTTTTTTTTACTTTTTGCCTTAATTTTTTATTTTGCTTTTTTGCCAAAACAAGAATAAAAGTACCCAAATGAGTAGGAAACCATTGATGTTGGCTGATTTCATTTATTTCTTTTCTTAAATTTTCTATAGATTTCCGTTTTACATAAAAGAGTTGCTGCTGTTGTTGGTGTAGGTTGGCTGTTGAATTTTCTTGCACAGCTTAATTTTCTTAATATCCGCTTTTAATTAAGTAACTTCCGTTCGATTATTATACGATTTTATTTTATATTTTATTGCGAACAAGCAAATTTATATTTGAACAATTATAATATGCTTTTTTTATTTTGAATAGGTTTTTCGGTGAACATTTAAATTAATGAAATTAAATATGTAACATATTTTAAGGTTTAAAGAATTTTAAGTGGCTGTTAAAACTGTTTTTGCTATTTATTTGTTTAATTTGGGTAATTAATATTTGGTAAGTATACCTTGTTTAACATAAAAGTATTAAAAAAACTAATGCATACTTTGTGGCGTAGAATTCATTTGTTAAAGATTAGCAAAAATCTTTCATCAAATACCTTCCTTATTTAGTAGATTTTTAGAGGCTTAGCTGCGAGTTTAAAACAAACTAACACATAGGTTTAGGCTTTAATATTTTTTAAATACTAAAGCATACTTTAAGTCTTTAGTTGATTTTTTGGAGTTGTAATAGAATTTCTTTGCAGAAAATTTTTATCATCATTTTGCTACTTAAATTTAAAGTGTAAAACCTTGTAATACCAAAAAACTTCATAAATAACTATGAACTATGGCCACATTTTCTATTTATTTGTTTTTTTATGTTTGGTGTTTTATTTGCACCACAACACCTTAAACAAAAATATTTTGTTAGGTGAAAATTTCAAAATAAGTTATTAGGTAGGTACCAAAAAACGTAAGTTCAAGCATGGAGATCGAATGCATCCGGAAGGATAGTGGAAAATATGTGTAATTCCCAGAAGAGAAGGACATTTACTCAATTAATACGGCTAACTAAAAACTTACTAAATAACTGCCTAACTAATCAAATAACTAACTAACTTGCTAACTAAATAACTAACTAACTAACCAACTAATTTCCTAACTAACTAATTATCTATCTATCTATCTATCTATCTATCTATCTATCTATCTATCTATCTATCTATCTATCTATCTATCTATCTATCTATCTATCTATCTATCTATCTATCTATCTATCTATCTATCTATCTATCTATCTATCTATCTATCTATCTATCTATCTATCTATCTATCTATCTATCTATCTATCTATCTATCTATCTATCTATCTATCTATCTATCTATCTATCTATCTATCTATCTATCTATTAACCTATCTATCTATCTATCTATCTATCTATCTATCTATCTATCTATCTATCTATCTATCTATAAATCTATCTAACTAACTAACTAACTAACTAACTAACTAACTAACTAACCAACTAACTAACTAACTATCTATAACAACATTTTCTTTTCCATATCTTTTAGTAAAGTATTGTAAATAATTGTAAATGTCTTTTAGCAAAGTATTGTAAATAATGGTAAATAAAGTTATCACAAGTTATTACAAAAATCTATTTTAAAATATAGTAAATTTGTTTCTCTAGTAAAACATTTTAACTCTTCTCAAATGTAGTAAATATTTGTAAAGTATGCTAAATTTATTATGACCATATGTTTGCCATTGTAAAGTAATTAATGATATAGTAAACTTTACCTCAGTTAAGCATAGAAACCTTGACTATAGTTTAGTATAGTAAATTAAGCAATCGTAAACTTTTCATTGCTAGAGTAATGTTATATTGCAAAGTTCTAACCAGGTATAGTAAAATTACCATAGTAAAATAGTTAATGATTAAGTATAGAATATCTTACTATAGTTTAGTATAGTAAATTAAGCAATCGTAAACTTTTCATTGCTAGAGTAATGTTGTATTGCAAAGTTCTCACCAGGTATAGTAAAATTACCATAGTAAAATAGTTAGTGATTAAGAAACTTGTTTTTTCTTTTACAAGCCCCTACTGTTCTCCATATTACATACTTCAACTACCTTAAAAAAATGATGACATTATTTTTACTTTATTAAATGACATGTGTTGTTGTTTTTTTCTTCCAGAGTCGAGCTGTTGTTGTATAGTGTCAATTCATTTCTTTTTTTTTTTTTTTTTTGGTTTACTAGATAGAGTTGTTCATTTTCATTTTTGTTGTTGGCAAGCAGCAACAACATAAATCCTTTGTATGATCTGACAACTACATATGAAAATCTAAAAAAAAAAACAAAAAACCTCAACGCAAAGAATTTTAGTTACATTTAACAAGCAACCGAAAAAATAATAGTAGAACTACAACAATTTGAACTTGGTCAAGAAGTTTTTTTTGCAATAGTTCGCATTTTTGGTTTATATGTAGAATACATACATACAAATGAAATTGAAAGATGAAACAAAGAGAGGAAAACTTTAGTATATGACTCAAGTAAATAATGTAAATTTTTGACACTTTTTTCTCAGTAAAATATGTATACTACTTTTACGATTTTTAGTTTTTTAAGTATGTGTTGCAAAAAGTGTAGAATATAGATGATGATGATGCTGTAGAGCATGTAAAATTTTTCTATATTTTATGTTAAAAAGTTGCTGTGTTGTGGTTAAACACTGTGAACTTTAAATACTTTTAACAACTTAACATAACATTACTCATGCAAAGGAATGTTTGGCAGGGTTGAGAAGGTAGAAAAGCTTCAAAGTAAAGAAAAGTAAAAAAAAGATATATATTTTAAAATGTCTAATGGTATTTTGTTTGTAAAAATATTTTACTTTTCTATTAGAGACCAAAAGAAAAAACGTTAAAAAACTAAAATATTTTGAAAAAAATTTCTTTTATAATAAAAATACAACTTTTTTAAGTTAGTGTTGAAAACTAAATTTTACCCTAAAAATATGCTTTAAATATATGACTTGTATAATAAAAATGGTTTAATATTTAAGGGGATTTATTTTTTTATATTGAAAAATTTCAACAAAATGTTTAAGAAGATTTATTTTAAAACATACCAAAGAAATTAAATTTTTTTTCATTTTCCAATTTTAAAGCGCAGTTATTTAAGCTCTGTCATTTTTTTTAACAGACAGCTGGACATAAACAATATTTTTGTAAGAGCTTAACATGTGACGTTTAATATAAATAGAAATTTTTAAGGGAAATTGATTTAAATGTATTTTTTTTATTTAGAGGGATTTTTAGTTAATAAACAGTTTTTAAGTTTTTTTTGTTTTAAAAAGTTTAATTTTTCTTTATAATTTTTATCAAAAATTTAAATGTATTTGCCTTAAATGACAATCATTTATTTGATGATGATAATGATTTCCTTTTGCTACAATATATAAGTAAAATAACAACCATAACCTTTAATAAGCTGTTGTATTTATAAAAGGGCAGCATTTTCTTTATTTGCTTTTTGTTCCCTTTGGTCATGCTAATCAAATTTATTATAATAAATATAAACCTTAAATTACACATGGAGAAAATTTTAACAATATGTTAAATTTAAGGCAAAACTGTTTTAAATATGATGAAAGTTCTTTTTCGTAGATTATAGACTTGTAAATTAAATTTTATTTATATTTATATATGGTCCTTCGAACCCGAATAAGAATTAGTAAATCTTGATTTTAAAATTGTAAAAAAAGTTTACGTTGACTGAATCAGATTCGAAGAAGTACACTTAGTCTTCTATAGGGACTACTGTGCGTTTTTAGCATGGAAATGGTCTTTCGTATCTGAAATTTAATTCACAAAATTTAGATTTAGAAGACTACAGCCCTTTTATTTGAACATTTGTTTAAACTAATATGTATGGTCCTTCGAACCAAAATCTTAATTAGTAGACAAAAAATTTTATTTTTAATGACTACACTCTTCTAAATTGCATAGTTATCTTAATACATTTATGGTCCTACGAGCCAGAATATGAATAATCAGACCAGTATTTCACATTTACCGGAATTATAATTGGTTGAGTATGGTTCTTTGAACTAGACTTTTTTAAAACTAAGAAGGGGTAGTATCTAAGAAGGGGTAGTAAATTTTGCTAAAATAATTACAACATTTTTTTTATCGATTATGGTCCTTCAAATCATAAACTAAACTCGAGGACAAAATTTAATTGAAAATACGCAATACAATTTGTTTTTTCTCAACGTGTATGTTAACATAAAGGAAGGAGTATAAAAATTACAACAAAATAAGCAAACAAACATTAAACGACAAAGGAAGGGAAAATGAAGGATAGAAAGTAAAGTAAAACAACATTTACTAAGCTTGAAAAATGGTGACAGTTTCTTGTAATACGTTTGTAAATTACCAACGTCTGTTAACTTAAATGTTTATATTAAATATATAAAATAAAAATTCTAAAAAGTAACAGAAGAAAACATATATTTAAAAAAAAAAACATCGTTGTTCTTTCTTTTTTTGTTCACTCTAACTTAATTAGCTTATCATTTTGGTATTTAAATACCTTTAACAGGGTCTTAAACACAAACAGCAAGGGGGGTAGGGTGAAGAAAAAGTAAGAAAAAAAATCTATAAAAAATAAATTTTTAAACATAAATTTAACTGAAAAACCCCCTCATAAAAAGGTCACACAGCAGTGTATTTCTTACACTTTTGTAACGCGTTGCTAGATAATGAGATTTAAACACCTTTTTATGTGTTTTTTTCTACTTCTTTTAAAACACCTTTCTGTGTGTTTGTGAAAAAAATATTAAATGAAATTGTGTGTGTTTTTTTTTCTTGTGCACAATTTTTAAATGACAATACTTTTTTAAAGCTATAAAATTGATTAAAATTTAGTACAAGTTATATATGCTAAAGTATTATTTTAGCATGTTGCTCCACTTATAGACGAAATGTAGTATGCATAGGGGCGAAAAAAGTTATTATTTTGTGTTATATACTTTAAGGCTGTAAGTTTAGAAAAAAACCACGTTTTTGTGTAAATCGTTTTCCATTAATGCCAGCCGTGTTTGGTGCTAATATTCAATATATATATATTTTTTGCAAAATAAAACTGACATTTATGTTGGACGCATGTGTGTTTGTAAAAATTTAAACTTTTAGCTTTAGCAATAGGTAAAAAATGAAGACATTTTTATAATGTCATTTGTATTAAAAGTTCCTTAAGATATTTGCAAGAGTGTCTAAAGATTTCAAGGTCTAAACACTTTAGATTTTTAATATTTTAAGTTAAAAATTTTATATTTTTCATATTTTTCATTTACTAAAAGGTTGTAAGCCTAACAAAATGACAGCAAAGCTTGTTGAAAAAAAGAAATATTTTTAATATATAATTTAAAAGTAATTAATTAAAAATATTTTATAAAAAATTGAAAAAAAAACTATAAAATATAAAATTTTGCTTGCAAACTGTTGACTTTCAAATCAATTTCTTAAAAAAATTTAACACATGTTTTATTTAAACCAAAGTTTTATTATTAAATTGAATATATCTTGTACATTTTGATTTTTAAAACAATCCTTATATTTATACTTTAAAAAACAAATAACAACACTCCTTAACATATGCTTTAATATTTTAAAATTTAAAATGCTACAAGTAGCATAACACAAAAGCTTAAAATTGTTCAAGTATTAAAAATTTATATATCAAACTTTAAGCATTATTTTTAGTTATATTTTTTTCAACAATAAAAACTAAACAAATAAATAAAATAAATTCCTAGGTATGTAGGCAAAAGAGAGAGAAAAAAACACACACATATATAAAAATCTACACTCAATTAATTTTTGGCAAAAAACAAAAAAAAAAATGCAATAAAAAATTGCAATATAAAGTAAAAACCTCTAGCCAACAAAACCAGTAGTTTTGAAACTAAAAACTCATATATCATAGACGGATACGATGCTTATATATTTTGGCAACATTTGACTTTTTTTAACTAAAAAAAAATATTTTTTATAAATTTCTATATATATTTTTTTTTTTAAAAACGATATAAAATCGAACTGATATAACAATTTATTTGTATAAAATATATGGGTTGTTGTAAAATAGTCTAATTTTTGGTTGGTTTGTGCAAAAAACTAAAATTGTCATTTATTTAGTTCAAATAGAAATTTATTAATATTTTAAATGTTTATTTGTTTAGGCTAAAACAAAAAGAGACTTAGTTAAACAATTTACAGTTAGAGTACTTTTAGGCGCTAGTGAAAAAAATAACTTTTTTTCATTTCACAGCCATTAAGATAATTGAAAAAAAGTTCAGCAGCTTATTGTCACTTTAGCTGCAAAAACTAATTGCTGCATCAACAAATACAAAAATATTAGCAATTTTTTTTAAGTGAAAAATCAACCAAACAACAATATTTTTAAACTAAATAAATTTTGACGTTTTTTTTCTATCAAAGTTCTTTAAAACATTTAAACTTAGTTTTCTATAACGCTCTAAATAATATATACGTTTTTTTTCCCAAACATTCTTTATCACTATATTCATTTTACTTCCTTTTTTATTTCCATACAATCTTTTTTCTATTCACACACACACATACTTGCTAAAGAACTCGTATTTTTTTGCTGTTATTCCCTAAAAATGGAGTTTTTATCCTAAAATGTATTTCTTGTCTATACTATAAGGATTTTATGCATTTCTTCTCAAAATGCATATTTCGTCTTGTATTATTTCATTGTTCAATAGGTTTTTATCAATAAGAAGTTCACTTGTCGTTATATAAACTACTTGCTTTAGTTTTTTTTTCTATTTTTTTGTGTATTTTTAACACAGTGTTCTTTTTTGTCATTGTTGGCATTTTTAGCATAAAAGGTTTTGACAATTGATATCATTTTCCTTTTTTAGCTGCCAAGTCAGTCAGATATACATACATAGTAAACTCGCATTATTTACTACTTTTCTAAAATGCAAACAAGCATAAACTTTTAATACTAAAATGCTATGGCAATAATATATATACATATATGTTGCAAATAGCGAAATCGCCTTAGTTGCAGGCTACATTAGACTTAAATAACCAGGAAAATTAAATGGTCCTTCGATCCAGAATCAAAATCAGTGGACTAGAATTCAAAAATTATATATTTTTCAACCATTTTCAAAATTATAATTCCATGCGTTACATACATAGCATAAACCCAATATACCCTCCGCACTTACGTGGTGTGGGGTATGATTAGCTATCATAAAGCTTTAAGCTTTTCTTACCCATCGTGGAAAAAGGAGCAAAATATTACCTGGAAAGAAAGAAAAAAACAGATTTTTAGTAAAAGTTTTTAAAACTTTTTAAAACTATATATAATAGGTTAGACTAAAGAATAGACAAGACTGTAGATTAGACTATAGACTAGACTATAGACTAGACTATAGACTAGACTATAGACTAGACTATAGACTAGACTATAGACTAGACTATAGACTAGACTATAGACTAGACTATAGACTAGACTATAGACTTGACTATAGACTAGACTATAGACTTGACTATAGACTAGACTATAGACTAAACTATAGACTAGACTATAGACTAGACTATAGACACGACTAATTTTTAGATTATAAAGTAAACAAAAGACTATATAAGATTTATATATAAAACATTCTCAAAGATTGTTTTATTTACAAAATTTTTCAAAAAATCAATAAATTCCTAAAAATATGCTGTTATTTTTTTAATAAAATTTTGTACACGATATGTTTGAGTTGTTCACAAATTAAATGTAAATCTTATATTTAATTAAATTCTACTTCATTAGTTAGTCTTAAATTAAACAAATCAAATTTAGTTTCATTTCATTAAGACTAAATGAATTAAAAGGAATACAAATATAACAAAAAAACTATGTAATACATACATGTGTGTATTTACAAGCATATTTACATGTGTACTTTAGTATGTTCAAAATAAGTCAAAGGAAAATTATTATTAATAAAATAAAATTAACATTGTTATAGACAACAATAATTCCTTGTATAGACAAAAATAAATTAAGCTAACAGTAGGGCTAATCACAGATTGACTAAAGAGCATAGATCTACTAGAATGTTTGTGATATATTAAAGCAATTGGTGTTAACTTAAAAGATGAATAAAGAAAATAAACTATTCGTCAACGTAAGGATGATATTTAGCAAATAACTACTATAAATAAACTGTACGTGAATATCCTTATTGATTAGCAAATAATTACGATTTTCTTAGTTTCTGGAAAAATGTTTATTTAGATGACTGTAGCTCATTTTGAGCGCATGAGTGTGTTTGTTGCTTTTATTGTTGACAACAATTTAGGTCAAAATAATAAAATAATTGTACTTAACTTCTAAAGAGTCTAAAATAAATACTTATTTTTGCCACCATTACTTTAACTAACATTATTACAGGCAAAACAACAAATACAACTATTTACTTGTAATGTTATTACTTTTGTACAAAAACCCAGTAGTTTAAAAGAGGGACTAATGTATGTTTTTTAAACCAATGCTGTTTTTAGAGTCATTTCACCGACCTAAGCTAGAGAAATAGCTGAAAATGTTTGTATCTCAGATCTACAGGAGTTTACTTTCAAACACACCAATACAGACATAGATCTAAAGACAGAAGTAGTAATACAAACAATAACACTATCTAGGCAAATATTATGCTGTGTCTAAGCTGTAAACCAACAAACAATAATGTTGAGATTTTAACATTAAACCCTCCGTTTAGAATTCAAATATCCTTAAGAAATAACTGTTGGGTAATAGCAATTGTTTTGTAGATAACAGTTTGTTATTATAGTAGTTGGCTTTTATGTTTTTCTTAAGTCTAGCTAAAACTAAAATATACATATTAACAACCTTTACTTACAATAACATTTTCATTTACATAAGACAATGTTAAGAAATTTAGCAAGTGTATGAGTGTTTTACAAGTAAATTTTGATTAAACTAGAAAAATATTTTCCTTATAGTTAATATTAAAATACCTTGGTTAGAACTTTAGCAGTAGCACTTGAACAGTTTTTAAATAAAATAAAAGATGGACCATTAGCCATTATAACTGTTTTATTTAAATTTATGTTAACGTTTACTACATTTTTTTCATCATCAAGGGAACTTTAATCTAATTTATTTATACAGAGAAAGTAAAATAAAATTCTCTTTAACTATTTTCTATTTTTTATTTACCTAAAATTATGCTCTAGTTTTTCTGTCTAATCATTGTTATTGAGAAAGTTTAGATATTATTATTACGTTTCAAAAGTTTTTTGCCTAAAAGTATGCTTCAGTTTTGTGCCAACATAACGTCAAATTCTTGAAATATTCTCGATATTGTTCAATTTTAAAAAATCGAAAATATAGCAAAATAAATATAAAAATTATTAAATTTTGTTGTAATCCTGTATTTTTCGCAGTGTGTTTTTAAAATTTTCATTTTGTCAATGATGCAAAAATTTTGGGCAAAAAAAATCTACCATAACCCAGGAATTTCCATTACACTTCTATAATAAAATGACATGTTGTCATGATTAAAAGTGATGCGTGTGCGTGTTTTTTGATGTAAAGGTAAAAGTGCCCATAAAATAGGAAATAAAGGATTCTAATACTAGTTGTAATACTGCTATAGGATTTTCTGATAAATACATTATTTCCATAAAGTAAGAGAGGTCAAAAATGTATAAAATTTGAAAAGAAATATTTAACCCAAACATGGGCGTGTGACATATACATATGTACATAGAGGTCAAAATTCACAACTTAGCAACAACTGTAAAACATGCTGATGTTATCAGTTCTATTTCTAGTGTTAGATATTTGACTGTTGCTGTTTGTTGTTGATGACAAAAAGGTAATTACCATAAAATTATTAAGTCAGTTATTTTTGTGTGTATATGTGTGTGTGTTTGTGTATGTGTGTGAAAACATTTATAAAATGATGGATGTGCCAGATTATGTGAGACTGGTAAATATTTGTTGAGTTCAAAAATAGCAATTGTAATGTTACAATAGAAAAACAATAATTCCAATTATGATGGAATTGTGTATTGTTATCTGGAAAATAATCATTTTGCTTAAGAGAAAATCAATATTTTAAAATCGTAAAATTTTGTGAAAGTGGTCTTATATTTGTACGATGATTGATTGTTTAATAAACCTCAGTAAGAGATTGTTTTAGCTACTACCATGGTTAATGTTTTTGTTAATACATTTATTGGTTTTATTTCAATATTACAATAACAAAGAAAATTCTTAAATAATGAAGCATAATTTTAGGATTTAAGAGCCATGAAAATAAAAATTTCTAGAAATTATATAACGGTTTTATGTTTAATATTGTGGGAGCCTTATACTAAGACAAATTGTTTATACAAAATTTTTAAAAAGGCTTTTTACAATATAGTTTTGTCATCCTGATCTTAGCAATCAAGTTACTATAATTAAAGGACACTGTTTTTTGGAACCATTCAAGTGGACTTGGCATACTTCTGCACAAGTTGCCATGATGAAGAAGTGGATGAATCCTTAGATAATCTCCTTTGACATATGGCAATATTATTCTACGGCATTCTTACAATCCACAATGACTGTAAATTTTTCTCTTTAATATACAGCTTTGCTCTTAACTTAACTCACATTCTCCTCCTTCTCTTCAACCTTTAATTTTTCACTATCTTCATCACCGATATCACAGAACAGGGCCTAAGTGTCGGTTCTTTAGCCTGTACACTAAACCTAATCTCTTATATAATTGATTAAATTTCATCTTTATTTTCAATATAATACCAAATATTACTGCCTACTTTTAGGTGCCCAACATAAATCGTCATATTAGTAAATAATGTAATTTAAGACATTTCTCAAGTATATTTAGAGTAAAGAAAATATGTATTACCACTACTCATACTCTCACATGTTTAGAGGGAAATTTTTTTTATTACCCACATTCTAATTCGTCTCCTACTCTCTCCAACCCCCTCACTGTCATCGTCGTCATCAATAATGATGGAATTGTTTGTCATCAAAAAAAAAAAAAAAAAAAAAAAAAATTTCAAGAATTTTTTTTGTTCATTTAATATTTTCTTTCCTTATTACATTTTTCATGGTATTATATTTTCATTAAAGACGTGGTTTTCTTTTATAACTTGGCTAAATATTTTGTTTATTTATGATTTTTTTTTTTTTTTTTGAAAAGGGAAAAACGTTTGTAAGCGTGTTAAATACTTCAAGGTCTTGTTGATTTTCTTTCAAAAGAAATTTTATTATTGATAATAAAACACACACAAATAAAGTTTAATTGCAGTCAGTCAAAAAAAGAAAAAAAAGAATAAATAAAAAGAAAAACAAATTGTAACAGTCTGACAAGATGTCAGGCGTCGTCTCTGTGGCCCAAAACTCACACACACACGCACGCCGGAAAAACAACCTTTTACAACAGTAATTTGTATGTAATTGTATTACTGCAAGGGTGTTAATTTTGTCTGTCTGTCTTTTAGTTTTGATTTAAGATTGTATAGAATCAAAAGGACTTAAATATAAATAGATGGTATGAATATGGGTGTTTGGTGTATTTGCTATTACAGGAGTAATTGTAACATCATAGAAAGCAAGACTATAAAGTATTTAATCTTTACAGTAAAACCTGTTTAATTGCTACAAATATCAAAATTTAAAAGAATGTGTTTAATCAAGAGAAAATCACTATTCATACAGTAAACCTTTTTAAATTGATATAAGACATTTGTTACACTTTGTTAATATTGTTTATATCGGTCAAAAATATAACATTCACAACTTTCTGACAATGTTCTAATCGACTTGGAATCACTTTCTGATTCCACTAAACGATGTCTTTGAAGCCTCCGCCTTGGTGTTATTGCAATCCCGGGGTATGAAGAGGTGGCCAATACGTCTAGTCTGGCCGGGACTAAAAAATTGTTTACAGTCTACTGTTTGGCTTAGTCTATGTATAGATTGGTGCCACGGGTGGCCAGTTGAGAGCTGGACTATGCCCTGACTGGTCAGTTGGTTGAGGTTCCTTCGGGATCCACGTAGTGTCTGTGGTTTAAACCCAAATTCGTGGGGAGAGGAAGTGGCGGTTAAAAGACTGATGTAAAGTCAATATTTCGAGATAAGTTTGGTGCTGTTGCCGAAACAACAAATACCTAGAAATGAGTTGTATATGGTACGGTATGAATGTGAGGTGCGGCGGGCCTCACCCCACCCGTCTACATATAATAAATGTGTCGTATGAATGAGTTGTGTGCTGGGTTGATTGATGATGTGTGAAATGATGATCATATGCAAATGATACCATTGAATTTTCCTTCCTTGTTCAGATACATATGTTCAGAGTAAACAAGTACTTGTGCATGGACCGGTCAAAGCCAATGTACAAATATTGCCACCTGAGTTCTTCATTGAAGGATAAAGGGGCGATGGTAGACCGTTCTCAAGTCTACCCAGTGGATGAAAAAGATCACCGTGGGGTAGGGCATCACGCCAGGTACTCTTGTAAACTCTCGACATTCATGTAATTTTAATTAACTAGGTTTTACTGTATTATTTAAGAATGTGAACAGTGATTTTCTTTTGATTAAATACAATTTGTTAATGGTAACACTTGCTCACACATACAAACAAATAAAAATCATTTTGTGTTGATTCATTCTTAAGTAATTTTTGATTACAGACATTTTTCTTTTAATTTTACTTTCCTCCTTCATTCCAGCTGCCACAAATACTAGCACAGCAATAGCAACATCATCATCATATTTCATTTGCTACCATATAAATCAACACTTTGATTTAGATTTCAATGTATGCCAAAATACTAAAGTTAACATGGGGGAGGGTGTTTGTCGCAATGGAAAATTGTGTAAGTGACAATGTTTGTGTTAGCAGAATGAAAAATTTTACAAATACAATTACAAAATAATCAATGTTCTCTTTTAGAAAAAAAAAAAAAATATTTGCATGACACTTGAAAAACATATAAACGTAACGATGAAGATGAAGAAGAAATTTTCAAATATATTTGAAAGTGTAAATAAGTAAGTATTTGTATTTACTATGACAACACATTATTATTTTCTTTTTTCACTTTTATTTTTATCCAAAATTGTTTGCTTAAGTTTGAAGAAATCAGGGAATGTTGTTGAAGCTTATGTGGCTGCTGCCATATGTTGCCAGCTCTTCTCTGGCCTTGCTTGAAGTTTTTCTTTGCTATAAAACTTGTGATTATGCAAATGCTATTGATAAAATTTGGTTTTAACATATTTTCACTACTTACTTTCATTTTTTTTTTTTGCTTTTCAGCTACACTTTATATGCGTTTTTTCACACATACTTTTTTTGTAGCCTTATGGATTTTCTTATTCATTTATGTTTAATAAAAAAAAGTAAATATAAAGAAAAAGTTTTTCTGGTCAAATTTAAACTTGTAAGTAAATGGTTTTATTTTTTTTTAATTTATTTACTTTTAGAGTGTTTATTTCTTGCTTAAGCAAATATTTTTTTGAGTTTAAAATTGAAATTGATTTTTACTAAACAATTGTTAGTTGGTTATTGGCTTTATTGTTTTCTTTTTTGTAAGGAAATTGATTTTGAAGTAGATTTATTTAAGAAAAAACCAAACAAAACTATGGCATATTAAAGGGGGGTTGGCGGAAAACAAGCTACAGCATACTTTTAGGTAGTTTTTAAATGGAAATGTTTTCCATAAGTTATTAAAAGTACAACAAAGTTATTGTTAAATATGTTTGCAAGTAAGAGTTGTAATCAAGAAAGCACTGCATACTTTTAGGTAAAACTTTAATAATTGTTTCAATTTAATTGCATATTTTAAGGGCTTTGAAAAATGTAGCATATTTTTAGGCAAATATTACAAAAATATTTAATTTTTTATAAAATTTAATAAAAACATTTGCGATTTTGTTTCTTAAAGCTATAAAAAAAGAATACAATTTAAAATGTTTTATTTTTTTTTTTTGGATTACAGCTTCAATATTAAATAAAAGCCAATTCCTTTTGGAAATTAAATTTACAAAAACATTAATAAAAACTTAAACATAAAATCATGTTTATGTGTTGTTTTTTTCACATCCCCAAAAAAATAAAATTGAAAATTGTGTTAATTTTATAAGATTTACGAGCTGGTTGTTACTGTTATCTTAAATTTAAAAAGATAGAAACCAAATGTCGTTAAATATAAAATGCACTTATTTTACAGCAAAAAAAAAAAAAAAAAAAAAACGAAGCAATAAACCTGCTTAAATATTTATAGAGATAAAAAAGCAAAAACCAAAAAAAATTTATAGCTTAAGCTAAAGTTTAGATAAAAAGATTAAAAATAAAACAAATACATATAAAACATTTTAATAATTTTAATTTAAAATTTAAATGAAATTTAATATAATTCCTAACAATATTTAATTAATTTAAACTTAAATAGCAAAAAAAGCCCTAAATGTATGCTTTACTTTTTAACTTTACTTTATAACACACAAATGATTCTCCAATACTTATTTAATAATTAATATTTTTACCACCACTAGGCAAAATTTAAAAGAAATTAACCTTTTTTTTCTTATTTTTATAATTGATTTTATTTTATAAATAAAGCCTATCTTTAGGCTTGCTTGTTTTTAATACATTTAGCAAACATAATACTTAACAAAGATTTTTCAACATTGTGCCATGTAATGAAAAAAACTCTGTCTGTTTACATTTTAAACTTTAAACTCATTACAATTAATATATAAATAAATAAATTTTCCATAACATAAATTACTCTTAAAAGAGCTTATTTTCTTATTATGCAGTTGTTTTTGAAAACAAAATATACACATACATACTCATATACAATTCCATAAAATAAAATTTAACAAATAATTGTGATTTTTGCTGGTAAAATAGCCTTTAGTTATTTGTTGGCTTTTATATTTAAATATTTCAACTACTACAATTACCCCAACTGTTTGGCACACCATAAACAAAAGTATAACTCACACCCACAGTCGCAACAATCAAAGTACGTATGTAGTTTGTAGGTTGGCAAGTTAAATGTACATGAAGAGAACAAAATTTTTAAATAAAACTCAAAATAAATTAAAACAAAAGTAAAGTTAAATAAAGTTACAGTAAAGTTTTTATTAATAAGACATAATTTAAAAAAAAAGTTTTTAATTTAAGAGAAGTCTTTTCTTTAAAGTCTTTACTGTATATTTTATAAATAGAATGTTTACAGCGAAAATATTTACTCATATGAAATTATGAAAACTTTAATGATTAAACTTCAGTTTATTGTGAATAGCCTGAAAATATGCTTTACATTTTTATTTAAGTTTTTTTTTAAGTTGAGAAAATTGAGAGTTTAATTAAATGACAATTAAAAGAGGGAGAGCAAATAAATTGCTGGATGAAAATGTAAAGCATACTTTTAGGAAAGGAAAATCAGAAATTTTTAAAGAAATTTTGAAAATTTGCATTGAGAGTTTAAATAAATGATAATAAAAAGAGGGAGAGAAAATAAATTGTTGGGTAAAAGCTTAATTAAATTAATTTGAATAAAATTATGAAAATTTTGCATGGAGTAAGGTTAAAAAATAGTAATCGAACATCACAAGGTTACTTTTTGTAGCCTACTTTTTTGGTTGTATTTCAATTATGTTAAATTTCTTTAACTTTAAATTAAAAATAAAACCTTTCAAAAGAGTTCTTTTGAAAGGATTCTTTAAAAAAACTCATTATCTCCTTAGAAATAAAAATTATAAACACAAATTTTAACTTTTATCTTAAGCCATCTTTTTATAGCCTACTTTTTGGCTGCAGGTTAAAACAAAAAACACTGTCTGCACTTTTTAACCTACACAAGTTAATTTAAACATTTAAAACTTAAGTTGGTATAAAAAAAGAAAAACAAAAGACTAATGTTTAATATATTAATACAGTTTAGTATTTGAGTCTCTACCTTAAGGCGCAAAAAAAAGAAAGAAATATATAAACAAAAAATAAAAATACTTTTTTATAAGATTAACAAGGACTAAATTTTGTAAAATAAATTATTTTCCTTTTTTTTGTTAAACAAAAGGGTTTATTAAGCGATGAAATTGCTGTATAATATACAAAAGTACTTTATTTTTCTTAATATAAATTTTCAACAAATAAGTGTTATTGGTTTTATGGAAAAAACAACAACAAAAAATTATTAATAGTTTTAGGTAACCTTTTTTTTTCTTATAATATACATATTGTTTGTATTTGTAACAAAATAGCAGAAAAAAAACGCATAGCAAATATTTATGATGATTTTTTTGTTGCGTTTTGTAAAGCTTTTAGAACCCTTATAAAAATAAAAACAAATTTGTATCATGTCGGTAATTCATATTTCCTACATAAATATTTTTATGTATTTTTATAAAACAACAACAATAATAATAATATGAAACAATATGAGCGAGAGTGTGTATTCAGGCAAATGCGGGAAATTCCCCTTGTGTAATTTTAACAACCTCTATAAATTATGGTCGAATACATATTTTTGCAATGCAAATTTTATTCATAAAAACACACATACCCACACACACTCACATTTAACGGCCTAAACTTATATCAACCACCATGTTCTGTTAGACATATTTAGCTATTATTGTTTTTATTTTGTTCTATTTTCTTTTTTTTTTTTTTGCTTTATTTATAAACATACTCTTTTTTATTTCCTTTTTTCCGGTTTTTTTGTTTACCCTAAAACTTATTCACTGAAAAAAACAACGAGAAAACACATGAAGGTAAATTAAAATAAACACTAATACTATTGCATACATATACAGCAAAACATATAAAGTATAGCTACAAATATGATGTTGCATATTTTAAGGAGGGTTAGTGTTTGTAATACCAACCAAATAGAAAATTACCCTTAACCATTGTTTTGTTTTCCAACAACAAAAAAAGGTCTATTTAAACAATTTCATATGTGTTGACTAATACTCAAACATATTTTAGTTTTAAATGGTCGTTCTTGACCCCCATCCCCCTCCCTATCTCCCACTTCAAATATAATATTTCTTTGCATATTTATGCGTAAAATAGCAGCATATTTGTTGAATTTATATTGTTTTTTATTGTTGAAATATCTTGTATTAAGCTCGTTTTATATGCTTGGTTGACTATGTTTACATAGCTGTATTGTTTGGAGAAAAAATTTATAAAAAAAATCTTATTGTTTTTTTGCGTTTATGCGTAAATAATGGTGTTGTAGAAAAAATATCATATTTAGTAGTATTTTGCATAACTTAGGCGTAAAATATTTAGAAGAGAATTTATTGAAAAACAAATAATTTTATTGGTGGTTTTAAAGAAAATCATGAGAATGTAAATTTGTTGGTCCTAGCAAACCTAGAGTAATATTAAAGAATTAGAGAGAAAAATTTAGAAACATTTCTTTAAGAATGAACAAACACGATTTTGTAAGTCCAAAAAACTTCAATGTTTCGAATCATTACTGGCAATAAAGACTAGGATAACCCGATCAATTAGAGAACAAGAAGATGAAGAGAAGCTGTACAAAATGAAGATAATGAGAAACTGTTTTTGAACGATCCCCCCGGGGCATGTGTTGAAGAAACTCATCTTGATGTATTGTAATCTCGAAGTAAAGAGGAGCTACTAGTACTCTTAGTCCGTCGGGACTATAAACTAGTGATGTCACTTAACAACTAGGACAATCCTGAGAATGACTTGACATGGAGTTGAACCAGAGAACCACATCTGTTACTACGGGGAGCCAGTTGCCCAGTTGGTTGAATTTCCTTCGTGATGGATGAAGTGACTTTAAACTCAAATTCGCGGGAAGAGTTGCAATAAGAACGCAAGAAGATGAAAAGAATCTGTACAAAAAGCAATGAAGTTGATGGGAAACTGTAGCCGAAACAACCCCCAGGGCATATTTCTTTGATTAAAGAACCTCATCTTGGTGTATTGAAATCTCGATGTAAAGAGGTGCTATCAGTACTTTTAGCCTGTTGGGACTATAAATTAGTGATCTCACTTCATTCCTCGGACATTCCTGGGAATGACTAGATATGGGGTCGAACCAGAGAACCACATAACCTGGTACTATAGATGACCAATTGCTGACCGGTGAGTTGGTTGAAAGAGTTGCGTTTAAAAAACTGATACACAGTAAAGCCTATAATACCGGATGACAATAATATACCTCGCAGAGGAATGACTATGGGACTAAGAGTTGGAAATTAGTAGGTGTTAAATTAATATTATACAAAATAAGTATTTTGTTTCATATGTTTCCAGAAAGATAGAAAAGGTCAAGGCTTATAATAGCCAATAATTTAAAAAAAAAAATATACAGATTTTTTTTTTTCAGAAAGGTTCGAATAATGAGCAGTTTTTTTAAGAATTAAAATTTTAAAGATAATATTCTCTTTACCACCTTACAAGTTTTAAGTCATTTTACTTCCCTTCTGACATCAGCTAACTTTTAACTGAGTTATAAAAACTGCCAACAACAAAACAACAATAAAATAAAATATTTGCCAATATCAAATAAATATTATTATATAATTCAATAAAATTTCCACAAAATAAACATGCAGTAACATGACTAAATATATAATAACAATTTATCCAGCCAAAAAGTATGCTACTAAATACAACAATCATAAAACTTATGCAATAAAAATATGTGTACATACATACATATGTATTACTATTTACAAAACTCAAAATAAATCCAAAACAAATGTATGTGTAAATAGTCAAAGTCATAGCGAAAAATAACATGCTACAGGGATTAAAATGCGCTTAAACATGAAAGCACTAATACCACAATATAAAGCTTAGTAAAACTAATATGCATACAAAACTAAATGAAATACATGGAAATTATAACAGCATATAAATACATATAAAAGGGGGTATTTTTGTCATAGAACTACAATAACTGTTGAAATTAAATAAAAGCAAATAATGTTGTAAAATCTCAAAAAAATTATTTTATGTTTTAATAGAAAATAAAAAGAAAAACTATTTTGAAAATATGAATAGTTTTCAGTTTTTGATTTATGTTTTTTTCACAGTTTTCCATCTCTTTTTGTGAGCAAATATTTGCTCTTTTATTTATTTTCTATTACACTATGTATTTAACTATAATATTTGTTTAAAATCTATATTACATTATTTTTTTTTATAAATATTTTTGTTTATTGTTTTTTTTTAACTAAAAAATTGTTTGCTAAACTTTTATTTAAAAATGTGTAAATTATTTCTCAATTGTAAATAAATAAATAAATGATAATTTGCTGACATTGCAACTGTTTTTAAAACGTTTATTTAAATAAATATATTGTTTTAAGTTTTTATTCTATGTGGAGTATGAGAAATTTATAAAACACCTGACAAATCACACGAGATTGCTAATTTAACAATTGCCTGAAATTATGCTACATTTAGATGGGGGTTTAAGTTAAAACGACAAAGCAATAACTTCACAAAAAAGAAAATGTTCATTAGTATTTAGTTTAAATTTCAATTCTTAGTGAATAAAGTCATTTTTATTATATTCTAATAATTTTTTGTGAAAAAGTGAATTTTTAGAAAATTATTTTTTTTTGAAAAATCTGAAGCTACTTCACGAAAAATTATGAAAATTCTATACAATACGTCTGAAATGATGATACATGCTATCAATAGCAAAGCCCAATATCCAAAGCGTTGATGATCAACGTCAACCGGTAGCCAGCAGGTCAGAGTTTCGAACCTTGTCTTATCCTTGTGAAGAATTTACTTTAAATCCAAATTCGCAGGAAAATAATGTCAATTAAATGACTGATGCATAATATATGTATATGCAAAATCCATATGTTGCCAGAGAGATGACAACAAATGTATATTGTTTCAAAAGAAAAGCTAAAGAATTTTAATGCATAATTCTATGTTACACACCCAGTAACACAAAACTATTGCATACTGTAGGGATCTGTTAAATATATCAAAAAGTATTGCATATTTCTAGTTAATATTTAAAAAATTCTGAATTTTAAATTAATACAACCAATTATTTTAAAATAATACTAAGACAAACATATAAAAGTTTCAGTTCATTATCTAACATTAGTACATTTAACTATTGCTATTGGTATTTATTTGGTATATTTTTAATTTCTCAAAATATTTATTTTCTAATTTAAATTTTTATTCTTCCTCTTTTCTTAATTTATTAATATACAATATTTATTTTTTCTAGCTTCTTGCCAAAATAAACACATCACAAGTCAAGTTTTCTTTAGTATTCAATTTGATAAAGAAAAAAGAAGTAAAAGAAAAACGGAAACGGAAGGGACCAGATAAGACCAAGAGAAAAAGAGAGCTTTGAAAAGCCAGCAATCAAGTGTATGTGAGAAAATGTATGTATTTTATGTAGTTTACCGGTTTGTAAGTATTTGTTGTACGAATGTATTTTCAGTTGCTGTTGCTACTGCTACTATTGCTATTGATGATGTTGATGTTGTTATTTTATGGTTATCGTTTGCAATCTTGTGTTTTGATTAAATTTATAACAAATTTTCAAATGCAATTGGGGTACATAGAAAAATTTTATAAAAAAAAATACTAACTGAAAAGCAAACTTAAAACTAAACTAAACAAAAATTGACCAAGAAAAATAAGCAAAAAGTGTTTTCCTTTCTATTTTATGTTGAAGTTTAAAACAAAACTATATATTTGCTATTTACAGAAAAAATAATACCAATACTATGCTTTCTCTCTACTTAGCTTATAAGCTATAGGGAAAGAAAAAGAAAATTCAATTTTCTATGGTCAAAGTTTATTGAATTTATTAGACAATAATATCAGTGCAATTCAGGTTTAGGTTTCGTATACTAAGGAATTTGAAAAATAAAAATATAATAAATTAAATCCATAGATATGTTATATGTTTTATTTATTTACAGACCTAACTTAATTAAAGTCATTGTGAGAAAAAGAGGTTATAAAAAAAACTTTTTGTTTTTTCTTCTTATAGAAATACAAATAAAATTAAATTTAATTTCATTTCTGTTTTATAAAATTTATTTTCTATATCATGACCAAGTACATTTCTGTTTCCTTTTTTGGAGAGTTTCTAACTCCAAAACAACGTTAAGTGTTGTTTAAGATGGCGTTAAGATCGTTTTGTTGTTAATGGCTGTGTTTTTTTTGTTCACTTTTTTTTGCGCTAAAAGTGATAGTAGCTAGAGAAGTGTCAGTAGTTTTGTTGGGTTTCTTTTAAACGTTCACAATTCTCTGGTCCTCTTCAGTTTAGTACAAAAATTTATAAGTTTTCTTTTGCTGTTTTGTTTGGCCCCTACAGCATAGATTTTTTTTGTTTCTTTTGCTTTTCACTTTACTTCTCTGTGTATCTGTAAAACTGCTACTTTTGTTGTTGATGTTGTTGTTGTTGCTGTTGTTATGAAGATGTAGATAAGCTTAAGTGTTGTGCAAAATTTTGTGACAACAACCCTAGAACTTATTGCAACGTTTAGTACATGTTTAAGGGGGTAAAATACATGCAACATAAAGAACAAGTTAGATAGATATGAAGAGGAAACCTTTAGCTGTTTAGTAGTATATACTGTTTTGAAGTTAAGTGCCAATGATGCACTTGCTAACACACATACATCCATAGATATACAATAACGTCTTGTAATATAATACAGCAAGTACTTGAGATAAATAGATACATAGAATGGGAGAGAGAGAGAGAGAAAGAGAGAGGGGGGGAATAGAAAATAAAAGACATGCAACAATAACAACTGCAGCCAATGGCACACACTGTTAAAGAAACATAAATATAATAAAAATAAATTATATAAACAAATTTAAAATACACCTAAAAATATACTTTAATTTTATTTAATAGACACAAATAACCTAAAGCTAGACAGTTTTAAAAAATTTTCAAGAATTTTAATTTCCTTTGCCTACACATTTTTCTTTTTAATATAAGTACTTAAAGATCTTTTGTTTCAAGTAAAGCTGTGTGTTTACAATTTCCTAGAAAACTTCTCTAAAAGAAAAAAATAATTGAAGGTCTTGTGTTTAAAATGTACTTTAATTTTTAACACAATTACTCAACCTTTTAGTTTACTTACATACTCTCCTCTATTTCTCTATAGCATTACCCATGTACCCTTTTTGTTTTTAGCCTCTCCCCCCCCCCCTAAAAATATGCTTTACATTTATATTGAATTTGCTTTGTTGTGGCTAAGACGGTGTTGTTGTTTTTTTTAACAATTATTTTTTTTACGTACATTATAATATAATTCGCTTGAACTATTTCAATTTCACTTAAAATTTTTTCAATTTCCAAGATGTTGAGAATTTTAATTAAACTACCATTGTAATGGAAAAATCTATTGTCTAAGAATTTCTCTTCTCACGTAAATGTGCCCCTTAGAATATGCTTTATATAAAATTTGTGTTTTTGTATTCTAGTTTATAGAGTAGATTTTTCTTTTCTTTTTTTTTGCAACAAATCAAATTGAATGTTTGTAAACTGAAATTAAAATTTACTTTTAACAACCACTACTCATCATATCGTTTGTGTCAACGTTTCTATTTTAGTGGACGGGAAATTTAAGTTATAAGGAAAAATAAAGTTTTATATTTCTCTGTTGCTGCTCAAAATTCCTTGAAGTGTCAAAAAAAGTTTGTCCAAAAGGAAATTATTTTTTTGTTGAGAAAAATCTAAGGTGCTTTTTTGTTGGCTAAATGTCATTGGAAAAGCTATGTTTTGAAGAAGAGTATAAACTGTTAAAGTTAATTTAAATTTAAATTTTGGACTACAGACAAAACTATATAGTCCTTACTATAGACTAGACTACAATCTAATCTATGGACTATAGTTTGGACTATTGATTATAGTCCAGATTCAATTGGACCAAAGACCAAGAATGTAGATCATAACCTAGAGAATATTCTAAACTATGGCTTGTAAATAAACCGAAATAAATAAGCAAAAATACAAAACAGTAAAAATACAAACAAGCCTAATGGTTAGGCAATGGTAATGGCTTACCAAAAACGTTTAAGCACTAGATAATTAGCTTGAGTGTAATTTTTTATACAATTTAATTAAAAATAAGCAATAGTAAAATTTTCCTTTTTTTCAAAATTTTAAAAGAAAACATTTAATTTGCATTTTTTCTTTTGTATTCATCCATAAGCTTAATGTTTTTATAATTTAACCCTTTTACTAAATTTTGTTATTTTCCAGAACTATACCTTTCACCCTGTTATTGTTTTTAACATAAATTTTTCATACAGTTTCTGGTTTTTGTTTGCAAGGCTAATTTACTAAATCGTAAGGAACTTAGAAAAGGGGGGGATTGTAAACAGAAAAGCAACATGTTAAAAGGGTCTAAAAAGGGCGGTGGAGTATTTGCTATTGTTCGTGGTAAATTAAGGATTTTATGTATGTTTTTAATGTTCTTATTTTGCAAAAACATTATAAATATAAACTAAGACTTATACACTCACATACACATACACAGTCTTTACAGAAACATATATACCTTAAAGAAAATTTTATAAATAACAATTTTATCACTTTTATTTTTCTTTAACTTCTTGGTCTTCACTTGTTTTCATAATAACAACAAACAGTAACAATGCCATCGTTCTATTGTTCTTCTAAACAGGTCAGCTTTTAGAAGTAGAACACATACACCCTCCTTGACTTGTAGTTTAACGTAAATTTTCCTAAACAACAAGGAACAAAGGAAATGCTAGCAGTAGCAGCAGCATCATCATTATTACCAACAAATATAATAACAATAACAGAAGCAACAGCAACAACTAATTTTCCAGAAAATATTTTGGCACGTTTAACTGCTGAAAATGTGTTACAAATTTGCTTTTTATTACAAAAGGATGTTAAGGACTTTTATTGTATGCCTCTTCTAACACACTCATACACCCACTACCACCGTTATATATTTTAAGGCGCTATTTGAAGTTTTATGCCTTTTTTTTGTGTATGTGTATGTTATTTTAACCAAACAATGATAACAAGATGATTATTATTTACTACAGTTATAATAAGAGACTGTGTTTTTTAAGGCTATTTCAAATTAAATTTAATTTGAAATTTATTTAATTTTTAATAGTCATAACATTGTCAGTATAAGCTGTAAAGTATGCTTTAGTATTTTATAAAATTAATGTAAGGGGGAAAAGTCTTAGAGAGAGGGGAAATTTTGAGAGGGTTATTAAATAGTATCAATATTTGTTTATAATTATTAGAAAAGATTTATGTATAATGTTAGTGTTCTGTTAAGTTTTTAGTTTTTAAGTGAAAAGCCTTAAAGTATGCTTTATTTAAAAGTTCTTAATATTATACAATTTATTAAATTTTTAAGTTTAAATATTGTTTAAACAAGTTTGAAGTAATATACTTGAATTCTAAAGCAATGTCTTAAGAACAACACTTTGTTAAAAGATAATTCTAAGCCTAAAGATATGCTGTGGAAATTAAAGAAATTAAAAAATTTTAAAACATTTAAGTAACAAATTTCTTTTTTGTTCATCGTTTTGTGAACTAATAAATTTAATTAAATATTGTTTTTTTTTCCAGCATATGCAAGCATATTTTCAGGCATTTTTTAACATAGCATACTTAAGGGCAGCATAAATACAGATTTATTTACTTGAAAAAAAAAACTATTCCAAAATCCCTGCTAATTATTTTATTTATTTATGTAAATTAACAAAAAAGCTAAGAAATTTATAGTTTATTATTACTCTTTTTCTTTTCGTCTTTTTCCTTTAGCCACTTTATAACTATGCTAAGTCTAAAAGCCAATGCTTTACAACGAAAAAAAAGAAATAATAAAAATTAAATTATAATAATCAGGCGATAACAAGATGTAAATGAAATTCATTGAATATAGTTGTTTTGAAAGAAATTTCCATTATCGACAATCCGCAAACAATATCCCAACATCAGCTGTAAACTGAACAAAAGCAACACCAAATTTTCTTCTTGCATTTTATCAAATTCTCGAAATAAAATAAAAAAAAAATACTTTTCAAAGATTTGTTAAACATAAGTTCTATAAACGTCTGCAAGAGGAATAAACTCCAAAAAAAAAAAAAAACTACGAAGAATAAAAGGAAGTATTGATGCTATGAACAAAAAAAAAAAAACGAAAAAACGACTAGAATTAAATTTACGCCAAATTTACACTAAAAACAGCATCAGTGGCAGCATGAGCTGCGTTAAGAGAAATTGCAGCAGATGTTGGATAAAATGCAAACATGCAAACTTATGCTCGGAATGAAAAACAGCAAAAAAAAATATTTGTAGATGAATTGGATTATTTGTGAGTTGAATACTTTATCAGTAGCTGCACAAACTCATTTCATTATCAATAAATGCCATTTGTAAAAGAGAACAAAAACAGTGTAAGGTTTTGCAGGCAGGACTTCTATTATTTGATGAATTGTTAAAAAACCATGTCAAAGGAAATTTTATAACGAAAATGTAGTATAAGGAATAGGCAGTTGAATTAAAAATATGGATGAAAGAAAGAATGGATTTTGGATTTCTTATATTAGTCCAAAAAATATGTAAAATCCTAATAACATATGTAACTTTTAACAAATATTTGCTTTATTGTATTTTTCTCTCAATTTCTTCCTTCTTTTTTAAATTATTAAAAAGTTTAGCATATTTTAAGGCTGCTATGCTAGCTTAAGTATATTTTCTCTCAATTTGAAACTTATTTGAAAATATAAAAATAGTTACAAAACTGTAGCATACTTCAAGGTTATGTAAAATTATAATATTTTTTCAAATTTGCATTTATCACTGTTAAATTAGTTTTTCATTTAACTTTTGCCCCATTTTGACTTTCACTGTACTGTCAAGCCTTATTAAGTAGAATTTTATTTATATCTTGTCTTTTACATATTAGTGCTGACATTCAACTCAACCCTCCCCCTCCTTTTCTAACACAGCTGCCACCCACATTTTCTTCTATTTTCATTGTATTATTTAGTCGTATTATGTTTATTTTTTTTTCTTCTTTTTTAGCACTTTTCCGGCTGTATATATTATTTTTTTGCGTATATACATACTTTATCATTTATTAACTCAAGCCTGATTACTTGTGCCAGAACATCCGGTTGAAGTGCTTTTAATGATGAATTTTTCTATATTCTGACAAGCAACACGAGCTCGAAACACCAAACCTACCACATTATCCTAGAGTATTAACAAAGTTTTCGTGCTTTTTTTAGCCAATAGTTTTTATCACCCCTGCAAAAGAATTCTTCTTTATTTTTTTGCAAAGTTTTTTTTTTTCTTAAAGTTTGACGAAATTTATTTAAGCATTAAGACAGGATATAGACTAGGCATTTAAAGGCTGAAAAAAATGGAATATAAAAAAAACTTTCACAAAATTGCTTTAAGGCTAGATTATGCTTTTGAATGTTAAAAAGTAGTTAGGCTAAATATTATTTTAAATTTATTTTTTTTTTGCTCCTTTTTATTAAATCAATATTATTTTAATAAAATAAAATTCGAAGCCCTTAAGCAGGACTACAAAAATGTTTTAAGGGATATCTTTTTTTTTCTTAATTTTAATTTTTAATAACTTTTTTTGTAAAAAATTATAAAACAAGATATATTGCTGTACTTAAAGTGCTAAAACTTGTTAAATTGAGCGATATTGAAAAACAGCAAAAATATTTATTGAAAAAAACACAAACTTTTTTATTGTTTGTCCAGAAATTTTCTTTGTTTTTCATCAATGGCTTTGTTAACATTGTAAGAAACCTTATTAAACTAAGTAAAAAAAATATATGTACAAGCAAACATGTTCCTTTGTTTATAAATATATAAGGTTTGTTTAAACAATTTCTCATATTTTCACTTGTTTACAGTTGTTTTTCATAAAACACTCAAATATCAGGGATGGAAAACTCAGTACCATTATACTTTTTGCAAGTACCTTTACTGATATCATAAGCTAGTCAATAGTTAAGATAGTTCGTTAACTTACTAAGAGTGTTGCCTATAGACTAGGCAGTAGGCGTGTCAAAAAGCCAAATTAGATCAGTAAATAAAATATTCCATTATCTAGACAATAGTCCTGTTCATGCACTAGTTCATGCAAACAAGTTGATAAGCTAGACCATAGGCTTGTCTATAGACAAGACCATTGATATGTTCAGAGACTAGTCAAGAGACTAGTTAGTTCTTATGTTAGACTTAGGCATAGATGAATCTTTAAAGTAGTCTAGTCCATAGATAAATGCCCAAAAACTAGTCCATAAGCTAATAGATATAACTAGTGTATATAGAGTTGTCCATATAGTATTTAGTAGGTTCCATTTACTAATAAGAAGACGTTTGTAAGTAGTCAGTAAACTTGTTATATACTAGTCTATATACAAGACCATATGGGTGATTGAATATCGAAGTGCTTAACGTGAACATTTGCCCGGCCTTATTTCGAAGTGTCCTTTTACAACCACTGGGTGTTCTTCTGTAATGACTCACCACGGCGGCAATTTATTGAATTTCCCTTCTAGCATACATTAAGCTTTCGAGATGCGAAAACATCACTTCCGTTTACAACTACTCAGATGTAATGGTCTCTTTTGTCTGAACATTACTGGACAGGGAAGGATATTTCAACCTCATAAGGAAAAACATCCTACACACTCATTATAGGTATACGGCCCGTATAACCCTTCATTCCAAGGATTGTCCGAGGAGCGTAGAGACGTTACCAGTTTATAATCCCAGCAGATTAGAGGTAGCACCTTTTTCCCCTGGGATTGCAATAACACCGAAATGGGATCTTTCACCAAGATAACATGCCACCTGTGTGAACCATAGGGAACCATGAAAGACTAGCAATAACGCCAGGCTATAGACTAGTCCATAATCTAACAGTTCCACTAGCTAATCAGTGGAATAGTCTATAGTTTAGTACATTTAATCCAAAATAAGAACTATTTTTTTTTTTTTGAAAGTCAATTTGAAAATTTTAAATTTCCATTCCTTTCATATATTCTCTCCTTGACTTAGAAGCTGCAGGACAGACACCAAGTGTTGTCCTTTCAATATACATAGAAAAAGAAAAACCTTTAGACACAATATGTTGCAAAGAAAATGTTGCAGCCTTTAACATTCAACTATCCTTTCCACTACAAAACAAATAAAGCAAAAGTTTATTTGCTTTTTAAACCCTGCAATTCATAGCAATTGACTAAACGCAATAACATTTACAGCGATTATTTCATTAGTGTAGAAACTATTGATTTTTTAATAATTCCATAAACTCCTAAAAGTATGCTTTGCTTTAATTATATATCACCAGAAAGGAGTACTTAAACACCACAATAACTGCCAAATATATATAGAAATTTTCATTTGTATTGGTATGTGTAAGAAACAATTTAACTTGAAGAAATATTGTCATTGTATACATGTGTTAATAGTATTTTTTTCACAAAAACTAAACAGTATAACCTCAAAAAAGGCAACCTTTCTAATTTTTTCTAAAAATCTTATAATTTGTTAGAAAATACAAACAAATAAGTCAAATATTTAATATACATTTTCCAGATAATAAATTCAAACTGTTTGCATACTTTTGTTAACCACTGTCATCATCGACAAGTTTGTTTAGGTCATCACGTGCATTTTATAGTTTACTTTTCTTTACTTTTACGTTGCTGTGTTTTTTCCCTAACTATACGTTTTTATTATTGTTGTTTTGTTTTATTTACAAAAACAAACTTTTTGCAAGTTTTGTTTTTTTTTTGTATTCCCTTCTTCATCTTATTTTATTTATGCTGGCCACAATTTAGTTAAGTATTAAAGTTTTTGCTATTTTTTTAAAAATCTAAAGAAAATGTCTTTGTTTCCTTGTTGTCATGGGGTTTTTAAAGTTGGTTATCGTTGTTGTTGTTTTATTTTTTCTGTTCGATGAGTTGCTACGTTTTCCTTAAAATGATAAAAACATTTTAGTTTTGTTGTTTTTTCTTGTATAAGATATTGGCTTAAGTAGCAACATTACCTGCATTACAATGAGTTGCCAAAATCAACATGAGCAGAGGGAAACTAAAACGTTATATGAAAAAAAAATCTTGTATTTATAGACAAAGGAACTCCAAATGAATTTAAAATAAAAAAACGGAATTTAAATTAGTATAAATGTATTAATTTTCAAAATAAGGAGATTTATTTAGAGTTGCGGTGTTTCTAGCAAGAGATGAGAAATTAAAGCTTAAATTTGCTAAACAATACAACAATCAAAGTTGTAGGTTAAAAATCAGGGGATTTACTTTCAACCAAATGAAATTGAAAATATTGACATTTTGTTGTGTCAATTAAGTAAAAATTTATAAATTAACAAAACTGTTTTAAAAATTTCCAAAATAACCAATTTTAAATTCTTTTGTATAACAAAATTTTAAATACAAACAATTTAGTTTTATTGTTGGAAATATAAATTAGTGATTTTTTTTAGGAATTCTTAAAATTTCTTTCGAAATTTCCAAAATACCCAAGTTTGATAATTTATCTTAAATTTAGTTTAAAAATTTCCAAAATACCCAATTTTGAATTCTTTTGTATAACTAAATTTTAAATACCAACAATTAAGTTTTAGTGTTGGAAATATAAATTAGTTATTTTTTATGAATTCTTAAAATTTCTTTCAAAATTTCCAAATTACACAATTTTGATAATTTTTCTTAAATTTAGGTTTAAAAATTTTAATAATTATTAGTTTCTTTATTAACATATTAAATTTAATAATAAAATAAGATTTAGTGTTTTTTAGGAATTCCCAGAGATTTTTTAAAAATATCCAAAAATCCCCAAAGTAATATTATAAATTACAATAAAGGTTTATTAACGCTTTGATTTACTTAAATTTATTAAAATAAAAATCCTTTCTTTTATTTACTCTAAACAAATAACTAAAAATTCCCAAAATCCTCTAATTTTAAAGGCTTAAAGAAAAAGCTTTTACAAATTTTACTTTTGTAAAACTTTCTTTAATTTTCTTGTAATATTTTACATCATCTTCAAAAATACACTAATAATAGTAAACAGAAAGGGAAACCTTGTCTTTTATAACCCCGCACTTTTTACTTGCATTCTATAGTTATTATTATGTATTACTATTTTTTTTGTTGTAGTTTGTTTGTTAATTTCAAAAATGTTTTCTTGTTGTTGTTGTTGTTGTTTTTTCTATAATATTTGTGTAAATTGTGTAGTGAAATAAAGTTCCCACAGCTTGACCTAAAAAACAACTGAAAAATAAACAACAACAACAACTAAATGTTGTAAAAGAAAAAAATCTACTGTAAGTTTTGTACGAAACCACAAAAGTACACTCGCGCAACAAGCGAAAAAAACATTTTAGTAACGCTAAATTAAATAAAAACAAAACGAAAACATATTTTTTAACAAACAAATAAAGAAAACATAAAACAACTATTTAGTTATAGCAACATATTTTTTTTTCTCAAAATTTTCGATTTATATTTTAGTAGTTGCTGTAATTTTTAGTTGGTCAGTTGTTTTGGTTTGAAAAAAATTTGTTCAATTCATATTGTAGTTATTTACCTACGGCCACCACTTTGTAGTGAAGAAAAAAAAATATTTTAAATTAAAATAAAAGTGCAGTGAAGAGAAAAAAATAACAGACAATAGATAAATGTTGGTATCCCAGCAAAAACTAACAAGTAAATTTACTTACACAATAGAACATTAAGTCATTATTTTAACACGGCTTTAGAGGCAAGTACTTTGCACGCTTGCTTACAAATAGGGAGTTATAAAAGTAATTAGTACTTACTAGCTAAGTAAGTAGTTTTGTTTCTGAGAAGAAGCTCTGTTATTAGTTTAGTTATGTAGTAGTCGCTGCAAAGTAAGTTGTTAATTAAGTACATGTTATTAACATGTTTTTGCTGGGATGTTTAAATAAAAAATTATTAAAAATATAACTATTTCCCAGTGTTATTTTGTTGTTTCATAAATTTCCCACGTTAATTTTCATTTAACAAATTTACTTTAATTTCTATAATTACTGAGGATTTTAGTGTACAAATAATGACAACCCACTATATACAAATTAAATCATTTGCGTACACGCAACTGAAGCGTTAACTATTCTTTAACGGATTTAGTTGACCCAGAAATTGTATTTGATTGACAGAGAGCTTAATTATGACCGTATGGTTTGTTTGTTTATTTAGTTTTTTTTAAGGAAAATAAACTAATTTTTTAAAAATTTCGTTTAAAGAAAATTTTTTATTTGCTGTTAGAAAAAGAGGTTAATATCTCACAAAAGATGACTGGTAAGTTGTATGGAATGATGTATAAACAGAATTTTTGATTTAAATAATATTACAGCGAAAATTTGTTAATGACTACAGCAACTTACTTTTCAATACCTACTATATACTGTGTGCATTACTTTTCAGTGATTTAATAATGGCTTATACTTCTTTTTTCTTTCTTTACACCCCCAGTATGAATTGCATCCCTGAAAATCGTTGAACTCCACATTTGTAATGACTTATTTAAATACTTATTTGTAAGCGTGTATGATAAGTTCATCCCTTCAATCATATCGCCGTGCTAGTTAAACGTTAAATGAAAAAGGTGTGAAAGGTTGTTTTAATGTTTTTTTTTAATTAATTAGTTCTATTAACACTTGACGCATAAAACTAAACCGCCAAACTTTTTTTTGGATATGAGTTGACCACACACTTTTGTTTTGACGTATATCTATCATTTTTTATGAAAAATGGAAAAAGGTGGTTTTGAAGGATATCGCAGGATATTATGCTCTTTGGCATGTAGTGAAATCAAATTCTAAAAAATAAAGCATTTTTCTTTGGACATAACTAAAACTAAAAAAACCCTCTAAATCAAGAAAAATGTTACAACAATCTTGGGTCCCCTGTTTTCCGTATATATGAAAGATTTAACATTATAGAATCGTTCTTAAGAGTATATATTAGTTCTTTCAACCTTCACAAGAACTAGTACCAAGGTTGGCAATTTTGAACGAATATCATCAATCAAAGAACTATTGTACCATCAATACGTTTATTTCTGTTTTTAATATTTGAAAATTCTTTTCACTCTTACATCCTCACAAATCATGTACCATAAATTATAATAAATTATTGCGGTACATAACATAACCCTAGAGTTTTACAAGGAGTCAATGTATCCCTTTGGAACATTTTGCAAAACTGTAATGTAAAAACAATGTCAGAAGTCACTTTGTGGTAGACTACTACGAGCAAACTATCAAGCAGACTCGCAAGAACTCCGTTATGTGGTCTTTGTATTACCAAGTAATCTAGAGTGTAATCAGTACAAAGAATTTCCTTTACTTTAACTTTGTAAGTACTTAGTTATTTTTATCGGCCAAAGTTATTTATTGAAAATTTAATTGTCTAGTCATTAACAAAGTTTAGTTTAAAAACTATAGTATACATTAAGGCTATATACTATAAGTGTCTAGTGTTGCATAAACTTAAGGCTATTAACAACAAAACCATCAATTTTAAACCCAATCATCAGTTAAGCAGTTTTAAAAGTAGTATTGTTATTATGACTAGATACTTTTAATCATTTCAGGCAGCATTTCTAATTCAAAGTGAATGGTAATCCTGTTTTTAGGAATGCTGTTTATCCTTAAGTATTCTTGAAAGAAGGTTGTATAAACCTATTCACTGGGATCCAAATTCGAAAAGAATTGTATCAATCTTGTACACATGTAATCTAAGCAGTAGACAATGTCAAACATTTTAAAGTATTTATCCTGTATATACCTGTGTTTTGTAAATACAATTCACTAGGATCCACACGCATCCAAAATAAACTGTATCAGTCTTGCACACATGTAATCTAGGGAGTAGATAATCTCAATCATTTTAAAGTATTTAGTAAATAGTCCAAAGACTCATTGCAAATACTTAAATTAATCGATTATGTAAAATTTAAATTAAAAATCTATTTCGGTACAGTTATGCTTCAACTGCAGGGTTATATGTACTGATATGTATTTGTGTTAGTTATATGTATGTAAATGATAGCTATATGTGCTGATAATAAGTTAAACAAGAAGTTATTGCACATTTTCATAGCATTTACCACATAGTTTTTAATTTTTTTTATTTTTATTTTTAGTATTTTGCAGTTTTGTGCTTTTGTGTATATGAGTGTTTGAAAATATGTAATGAAATTGTTTAAAAATTCGAATAAGAACAACATTATAAAACACATACTACACAAATGTCGATGTAAATGAATCTTAAAAATGTGTTTAAGTTAGTAAAGATAGACAAGCTACAACATGTTCATAAAAAATAAATTTTATATAGAGCAAAAGAAAATAATTTGAAATAGAGAAATGCATTGTTTTAAAAAAATTTCTAAACAAAACTAGTTGTTCATTATTTATAATTTTATTATAAAGCATACTTTGAGGTGTAATGCTTAAACAAGTACACAACACTTGATTATCGTTAAGGTATGTTTATGGCATTATTTTATTGACACATTGACATATGAAATGATTATATATAAAATTTTTTTGTTATTTTTATTTTAGTAATTTTAATTGAAATGTTTTTAAACAAAATTTTATGTTAAATTCTACAAAAATGAATATAGTAAAAACTCCTTATAATATAGTGTCAACATAAACTTTTATTTCTAAAACATAAATAGTTTTAATTAAATTAAAATTTTTAAAACTTCTACAATTATCTAAGCTTTACAAATGATTTCTAAACAAATATAAAGCATACTTTAAGGAGTATATATTTTTGAAATATTTATTGCATAGTTGAGTTTATTAATTTCGACTTAATATTAACAATAAAGTAAAATTTTGAGCTATTTGCTTTTAAATAAATAACAAACTGAATTTAAAGCATTTAAAATTTTTTAGAAATAAAATCTTTTAATAAAAATTTAAGTTTGTTTTCTAATTAATTACCGTCCAGAGTAAACAATTTTTTATACATTTAATTTGAGTTGGGAAAAAACTAAAATATCCTTTTGATTCTTTTTATAAAAAAATATTTAATGCTCTGTCTTTTTACACAGTACATAAGAATATTTAAATAGAACTGTGTTTTTTTCAGAAAATTTTCTAACATGTTTGCATTTCATATATCTTTCATTTGCCATGTTTAGTTTATGGCAAAAGTGAAACAGAATTCTAAAGGATGTTTTTGCTTCATATATATATGGGTGTTGTAAATGCCACAAAAGTATTTAAGTCTCTGCTGTATTTAAGGCTAAAACAGACGTTAGGTTTAGATAACAAAACAAAAAAAAAAAATAATAGGAAAAAAAGGCTAAAACAAAATGAGTTTCACTCAGCCTTTTAGACATATTTTCTAGTTTTTTCTATTTTTTTTTTTTTTTTTGTTAAGTAGAAAGTGTAAGATATGCAGTTTTATGCAAACATTATTTGCATGATAAATATGAAAAACAAAGCAAGAAAAAATTCTAAAGCATACATGTATGCCAAGTATAAAACAAAATGGCAAATCTTTATTATGTATTTATATGTTTTAGTGTTTAGTTGGTGTCACTATGTATACATTTATGCTTTTCTTTTTGAGGTTTTAGTATTAATGTGCTCATTTCAGTTACAGAATTTTATGTTTGCAAAGTTGCTCATTTTGCTGTAAAAATATATATACATTTAAATCCACCTGTTGTTGTTTGAGTTTGAAATTCTGTTTTAGAATTTTTAATTTCAAAATTAAATTAAAGGATTTGTCTTGATGCAAAAAAGAGGAGAATTTTTAAATTTTTATCTAAAGGTAGTAAATGTTAAAAGTATTTAAATAAATTTATAATATCATTTAAGGGAATTCATAATACTTATTATGCTTTGCTTATAGCATAGTTTTCATTTTAGTTAAAAAGCAAACAATATGCTCCTAAAAGTATGCTACATCTTTCAAAATGTATACTGCTTCTTTTTTCAATACTTTCGATTCAGACTCTTATCGAATGTTTGCCTGAAAGTTTGCTTATTTTTGTATTATTTTCAATAATTTGCATGAAATATTAATTTAAACTTTAATACTAATAAACAACACCTAAAAGCACACTAAGGTTATTTTAATACAGCAAAAAATGTTTCCATAATACTTTTATTTTAAAACTTTATTAAACCTGTCTACCTAAAAGTATGCTTCAATTTTATAATATTTTTTTAATAAATTGCATTAAATACAGCTACACACACTAACAAAAAAGGCTTAAATATCATTAATTAACTACACTTTTGTTGAACTAAAAACATTTTAGAAACATAAAACTATAAAACAAACACATACACACACACACTTACACATATTTGCAAAGCTGCCAGCATTAATAACAAAATTGTGAGAAAAAAGTTTATTTAAAATAGACCACTATAAACTAAAGCATACATTCAGGCATTATAATGTGTGACAAGTGTTGCACAACCACTTGGCTGTCAATACTTAAACGTCAGTAAACCTAGCACACACACTCATACACATACAGAAATCAAATAAAGTACATGAAGTATACCTAGCAGAATTATAAAGACTCAATGAATCCTTTTTATTAGGGAAAGAAAATAGAGAAGGAGAAAGTCATCTTAGTGGCAGTAGAGGACGAGACTGTCTATTAGATAATGAACTATAATGCAAGAGAGGCTTGTATTTTAGCATTATTTATTAAATTATTAAATTCTGCAACAAATTTTTTCCGAACTTCAGGGCAATGAAACAAACTGTTACCTACAATGCGAGTACATAAAATTAATCAATACAACAACAATACAAGTGTAAAAAATTGGGAAAAAACATCACTCAATCACACAAATGTATGATAGAACATGATGTAATACCGGGTTGACTTGCTAATGATATTTCAATGTAGCATAAATGTAAATGTATTAAAATAATACAGTAAAAACTACTTGTAAAGACACTAGAAAGTCTAGCAACATCTAATAATATAAATCAAATTAAACCAAACAGACTCTGTCGGGAATCAAACCCACTAACTTAAGATCAATAGACTAACGCTCAGCAAACAAAATAGTCCTTTGGTTGGTCTACATTGTAGTTTACATAGACTATCAAGAAGAGTCTATTCTGTTTTGATAAGAACAAACAGATCTAAAACAGTGTATGTACATTGTACATATAGCAATAAGTCTTTGAGTTTGAACCCAGATAATTCTAAAATTTTGGCTGACAACTAGGGCAGGGAATTCACAAAGAAGGTAGAAAACTGTTTCCTTTCGATCCTTGTCATTGCAACTGTAACAAAATCCCTAGAAAGTGAGCATTACTCGTTTAACTATTTAAAAAGTCTTCACTGTATCATTTTCAAGCAATCCCTGTTAAATATGCATGTGTGATTAAACTACATGTAAAATTTCATTTAAAATTTCCGCTTGTGTCCACTTTTTTCTCTTTCAATTTTATTAAACAGAAAACAAAACAACAAAAAACTTTTCAATTTTATTTCATTTTGTTCAAATGTCTGTTGTCGATTAACTCTGACAATGATGAACAAACAATAAAACAGCAACAGTGTTTAAAAAAAATATGACGCCTGTTTCTCTACTAAATACAACAAAAAGTTGTAAAAGTAAAAAAAAATATCCTACAACAATGAAATATCAATATTTAGTAGGGACCATATACAAGTTTTCTTTTTTTTTTCAATATATTTTTTTGTTGTTGACTTGTTATGGCTGGCAGACAAGTATGCTTTTTATGGAAGAGAGACAAAAAAAAAAGTCTACCAACATGCAATAACATCTCAACGTCAGCAACAACATCATCATACACTCTCATCTCATCAACAACAGCACGTCAAGTAGAGTGTCATCATTGGCAACATACCACGATTACATTCCCACAGATACAACAAATCGATAGACTAAAGACACACTTTAATACATTACAATAAAAAAATGTACTCACACCCACAAACACACAATCAAGTTTAAGATGGCTAGATAAAAGTCCTTTATAAAAATAGTTTAATATTTTCTCACATACATATAGGTATAAACTCCTACAAGTATGCAAGAATATTGTTGGATTTTTATCGAAAAAAATATATATATTCTATAAAAAATCGACCAGTACAGAATACAATTGTTTTGGTGTATGTGTGTGTAAGAAAATTTGTTTTTCATTTCTTGCTCCTTTTTGATAGGCTACAAAAAATTGTTGTTTATATTTTTTTTGTCGTCCTGCTGTTAAGGATTGTTTTTCTTGTTGATTTTTATGTTTTGCAAAAACAATGGACTGGAAAATTTTCCTGCTGCTTTGTTTGGTTTCGAAGTGTCATTTAAAGTAATTTTCTGGTTTTTAAAATTGTAACAAGAATTTATGAAAAAAAAAATATGGCAAAAACTTAACATTTTTAAAAATACAAAAGTATAAAAGTTACTGAAATGTACAAAATTATTGGGATCCTATAGATATAATTATAATAAAGCTTTTTGTTTCTAAAAAAATATTTTAACAATTGTTGACTAATTGACTAAAAGTATGCAATATTTTTATGTTTAAATAACTAAAAATAAGCAAACTCTTAGAATACTTCTGCAAAAAGATCAAAATCGTAGGAAACTGTTGCATAAGCTTAAGGCTGTAATTACATATAATAAAAAAGAGTTTTCAATTTAAAGGCAAAATTTCTATACGACCTTAATACGCTCTAAGTGCATTTATTTTTCCAACAATTACCATAATCCTGAAACATTTCACATTGACAAATCTGTTAAAAACATTATAACGGAATTAAAAACTTTTTTTTATGAATAATTTTCGCTTTATTAGCCAAAAAGAAAATTTCCACCAAAAAAAAACTGAAACGCATACACCGCCAAAATAAATAATTTGTCATGCTGTAACATTTTTGGCAAAACAAAAGTGTAACAAACAAAAAAAATAATAATAACAAAAAATAAAATAAATTATTTAGCATGTTTGTGAAATTCTGCATGAAATAAAGAGTGAAAACAACAGAGAAAGCTGAGCAAAAAAAAAAGAGATTTTCAGCTTATTGTTGTTATTGTTTAAAGGTGCAAAGGTGTCATAATCATAAAAGCTAACGTTGCATAAAGCAACTTCATAAAACCATATAAAAAACCATGTGTAACAAAAATAAAAAATAAAATTGTAAAAAAAAGGATTTTCACACTTTGACACTAACGAAATAAACAATACAAAAACCATACATACATACACACATACCCTTACTATAAAAGTAAATAACATTTATAGGTGTAAATAAGTAAATTTTAACTAAAACACAGGATATAAAAAAAATATAACAAAAACAAAATTTACCATAAATACACACACACATCACACAATCCTCCCCTCTTCCTTAACCTAGCAACTGCTGTATATGTCTTCTTTATGCTGTTTTTACATATTTTATAGAAAATTTTTGTTACATTTTTTTTAACATTATCGTATGTAGTTTTTTCCTAGCAATTTGCTAAAATTGTAAAAAAATACAACTAGGAAGTATTTTCTATTTTGGCGAAAATGAAAAAAAAAAAATTATTGTTGCCAAAATATGGCAAAAAAATATGTAACAATATTTTTATAAATTTACTTATTTTTTTATCACAACTGATATAGTTTAATATGTGTCTCGTTGGTTGCTATCTTCTGACTGCCTGTTTATTTGCTTTTTTTCCGGGTATTTTTTGTTGTATTGTGACACTTTAATGATGCAAGTTTATGATGCTTTTAGGGTATTTTACCTTTTTTTATACATTTTATTGTTATTATTATTATGAGTATTTTTGCTGCTCATCTTAAAACAGCGTTTTTGACGCAGAAAAACTCATGATGCTTTTAGTTAAAAAAAAAATATGAAAAGTAATTTCTTTTCGTTAAAGTTCCCTGTTGTATTTTAAATTAAAAAAAATTAAAAGGAGACTAGTTTTTACTTTTCCTCTAGACTTGAGTTGATAAACCAGATTAGCGAATAAAGTTCAGACTTAATTCTACAGTTCAGATAATAGTTGATATTCTAGTCTTCAGTCCCAAAATAAATTCCATTTAACAGTCCAGAATATAGTTTAGTCCATTGTCAAGACTATAGTTAATACTATAGGTCCGACATTAGGCCAAACTATAATCCAGCCTTTTGTCTAAAATATAGTCTAGACTTTAGTCCCGACTACTGTAAAGACTATGGTAAGGACTGTAGTGAAGTCAATAGTCCAGAATAATGTTTATAGTCTAAATAATCCCAGCAAAAAAAGATCTTCCAAAAGAAGCGAAAAAGAAGTAGAATTTACTGAAAAAGACCAGAATAAGTTATAAGAATAAGTAGTGTTTTTTCTCCCTTTTTTTGGAAGTTAATAAACATCAGTTCCACAGAAGGTAAAAAAAATCACTTAAAGCTACTTTGGAAGATAAAGACTATTGTCCAGAAAAATGTTTTAAGTTCAGGCTATAGTCTAAAGTCCAGATAATAGTGTGTAGACCTAAACTATATATAATTCTGATTATATGACTATAATCTATAATGTTAATACTTTGCACTGATTATAGTTTGAAGCCTTGGCTATAGTCTAAAGTGCAGTCTACAGTTAATAGTCCAAACAATTGTTTATAATTTGGATAATAGTCAACAAACCCGGACTAAAGTCGAAACTACAAAAAATCGAGACTATAGTCTTAAGTCCACACTATAATATATAGTTCATTAAACAAACTATAGTCCAGCTTAAAGCAAATAGTCCAGATTATGGACTATACGTTCATGAATCTAGAAAATATATTCCAGATTTTTGTTTATAGTACAAACTGCTAATTCTGATTATAGTGAGGAAGTGTGTACTGTAACACACCACTACTATTGACGCCACTGTCGAATATAACTTCTTTATATGTATTCATTGCAAGTAAATTTTAAAATTTATTTATTAACTTATTTTCATTTCATTTCAAACTTTTTAAATGTTGACTTTTTCGTTTTACTTACATAATGAAAATTAGTGTCATTTTGTCCTTAATGCTCTGTGATTTCTTTACTTTTACGACTTAAGTACAGAAAAATATCAAAACTTTTTCGTCTAACAATAGAGACAATTACCTGTAAAGAACACAGAAAGAAAAACAAAATATTAGACAAAAAAATTATTAATAAAATGTAATAAAAATTTGTGTAATTTTTTGTTAATTTACATAAAATTTATGACCAAAAACAAAATACATATATATTTCTAAAAAAAAAAATTAAGCTAGACTAAGATAAAAAATAGCTATAAAAAACATAACAAATTGAGGCCATAAAGAAGTCAAGTACTGAAGAATATTTTGTAATAGAAAACATAAAAGTTAAGCAGTATTTCAAGAAATGTTAAAAGTTTTAATGCAAAATTCATAAAAAAGGTTCTTGAAAAGCTTTTGATTGGCAAAATTTTTAAGTTTAAACATTTTTCAAGAAACAGAATTTAAAATATATGTTTTGTAATTTATGCATAATTTTACTTTTAAATTATTATTTTATTTAGTATTATAAAAATTATTTTAAAAAAGAAAAAAATACTCTTTGCTATGGAATAGTAACTACATTTCAAACATTTATTATAATTGTGTAATTTTGGCACGTTTGGTTCATTAAACTTTTCGTACGTTTTTCCTTTTATGTATGTATATGGTTTCCTTTTGAATGTGGCAAAAACGAAAAAATGAAAAACGAAGAAAAAAAAAAAAACAAAATCGAAACTGCCATCTATGGTTTTATATAAAATAAAATATAAAAAAAGAATAAAATAAAAAAGAAACATGTAGTTAAGACCAGGTATGTGAAGACAATAATCCAGCAACAACACATAATAAACGATCTTCAAAGATACACCTCTACATACGCACGTTTTTACAATCTATGTGTTTGACTGTATGTCTGTCTGTCCATCCGTCCGTCCGTCTGTTTTTCTTGTATGAGTGTAAAAGTATAATAAATGCGTGTAAGTATGTGCCACCCACTTAATAATTCTAAACATGATTTCAACTACCCCTGAGGCTCATAAACTCTATCAAACAAAATAAACTACTATGTACGGTATACTTAAAACATGGGGTACATAGACTTTTATAAATAAAATATATAGAATGAATAAAACCAGCCAACCCAGCAAACATTTTTATGTTTCTTTTTTTTAGAATTTCGAGAAATTTTTCATTAGTTAGTGCTTTTCTTTTTTGATATCCTTTCAATTTAAGTTTAGTTATTATTTTATTGTAAAGTGTTTTTAGTTTATTTTGCTGAAGTTTTCTTTTCTTTTGTTTATTTCCTTAAAGTTGGTTTGGTAATGGTAAAACGAATTTTATTTATTTTTCTTTTAAACAACTATAGTTATCTTTAGCTGCGTTTAATTTAAAAAAATTACTTCATAAATAATCAAAAGAACTGTTGTATAATAAAACACTTTATATACAAGTAGAACTTGCCGTGGTTTGCCACAAAGTTTTATTTATTGAAGATTTTTAGTTGGAAATACACTGTTTGCGTTACATTTTCTGCAGTTTAGTTCAGTCTATAATCCATTGTGCAGAATATAGTCTACACTATATTTCATAATCCTAACTATAGTCTACTACCCAGACTATAGTCCATTACCCAGACTAAAGTCTATAGTCCAGACTTTAGTCGATTATACAGACTATAGACCGCATTATAGTCTACAGTCTAGACTATAATTATAGTCCGCACTGTAGTCCAGACTATAATTATAGTCTGCACTGTAGTCCAGACTATAGTTATAGTCTGCACTGTAGTCCAGACTATAGTTATAGTCTGCACTGTAGTCCAGACTATATTTAACGTCCATTCAGACTGAAGTTATTGTCCGCACTATAGTCCAGATAATACAGACAATAGTCCGTACTTTTGCGCAAAGTCCAGTCTATTATCCAGACTTAAGTCTATAGCCAGCATTTTAGTCTTTAGTCCAAACTACAGTTTTAGTCCGCACTATTGGCCAGACTATAGTCCAAAGTCCAGACTATAGTCCAAAGTCCAGACTATAGTTCAAAGTCCAGACTCTAGTCCAAAGTCCAGACTATTATCCAGACTTTAGTCTATAGTCTCTATAATCATTAATCCAAACTATTGTCTATTGTCCAGACTTTAGTCTATAGCCTTGACTAAAATCCAGCCTATAATTATAGTCCGCACTATAATTATAGTCCATACTAAGGAGTATAGTGTAGACAGTAGTTTATCATCTAAACTATAGCTTGTAGGCCAGACTAAAGATTATAATCCAGAGTATAGCCAGTATTCGGCAATAAATCAAAAATTGTTAAAAAAAAAACTGTTTTTATCAACAGATGTTTTGATATTTTGATTAGAAAAATATATTCCATAAAAAATATAACAATTCTTCAAGGTCCTTCGAAACAATTTAAAAGTGTTTTTAGAGCATAGTTTTAGGCTCTTTTATATTTATAATAAATTCTTTCCGATTTAATATCTTCACAATATATCCAACATAATGACCATAATACAGTATATTTATACAAAATTCTTTTTAACTCATTTTTTTGCTATAAATATTTTCCTATAGTAATTTTTCTTCTATACTTATATTTCTATAAATACTTTAAGATACTTATAAAATTTATGTATTGATTATGAAGTAGGTGTTTTGCATATTTAAGTGTACAATTTTTTTTCTTTTCATTCTTGTTACTACTGTTTACTACCTAAGCATTGGATTGTATACTACGAAAAGCCTTTTCATACTTGACTTCTAGCAGGAGAAAAAGAATATCACAACAAACACTCGAGAGACAATAAATTGTATAAATAAAATATAAAAATAATAATAATAAAAATATGAATATTTAGTTGAGAAACCCATTAAAATGTGCTGGAATTTTTAATTATTAAGATATTGCTGTTGGCAGCAAACAACAACAAAAATAAGAAAAGCAAAAACATATAAATTACGTGATAAAATGATAAAAAATGTGTTTGTTTGTTTTTTTTTGGTAAATTGTCATTGATAAAATATTTTTTTCTGTTCAATCTTTAAAACTTATAGCTTAATGCAACTCAACTTTGTTCTTGTTATATAGATGCAATCATGTAGATTTTTTTCTTACATATGAGTAAATATACATAAGTTCATCATTATCTGCAGAGAAATTTTATGAAAGGTAAAAGTGTTAGAAAAAAAAACACTGAAAATATCTAAAGCCTTGTATTTGACATTTACAGCTTGAAGTTTATTTACTTTTCTATGTTATTTTTGGTAAAAAAAGAGAAACTACTGGTAGTATGTTGATAATGTATGCTTGTTTTGACTCCTAAAGGTATGCTTTATATTTCAAACTATACACATGATGCATTTTATAAATATTTTTTTTTTATATAAACACAAACATTTATAATGCTTGAGAATCAGCAATGTTTGTATATTTGATCCTTAATATCATCATCTCAATCTTGATGAACAGTTCTATTTTTTTGCATTCTGTAGTATTTTTGTTAAAAGCATAGAAGTAATGTTATAGAATTTATTTTTTCCTCTTGTAAATTTATTTATAGTTTTTTGTTTATACAGCGACAGAAAAAAAATTTGAATAGTAATGTTAACTGAAATCTATATTGAGTGATTATTAAAAGTGTTTACTATAATATGGTTACTGCAGCTATGTTATGTTATATTTTCATCCTTCAAATTAATATTATTAGTATAAACATGATTATTCCAACCTTTTTTAAGAATATGGTTACCGCAACTATGTTATATTATATATATATTGATTTTTTAAATAACTAACACCAGCAAAGATTTGATTATAGCAACCATTATAATGATTATGGTAAATCTTTTTCATATAAATTATTTTGAGATAAGTATACTTGTTTGCTGTTGTGCATATATAATAGCAACAACTAAAAATATCTTATCTTATATTTCGTTTAAAGTAAATTTGTCCAATAACATTTTTCTCTGTGTGTTTACACATCAATTTGCTTTTAACTTTAGCTCTACGCTTGGCACAGAGTAGAAACACATTTTTTCTTCCTTTTTTATAAATTTCTATTTACAATATTTAAAGAACTAAATAAAAAAAAATAAAGAAAAGGAAAAAAAAATGAAAACTGCATTCAATGGCTTCAACATTGATGAATCAGTGAGGCATTTACAAAGTCATGTTATATTTCTTTTACTTTTGATGTTGTTGATTGCGGCATGTAAAGGAAATTTATGTTTTTCAATCTTTTTCTTTTACTTCAGAAAGCTTTAGTCATAATTAACTTAATAAAGCTAAGCCAGCGCATAGAAATGTTAATTAAAAGTCTAGTGTAGAGGAAAAGTATTAACAGTTTAATATTAAATTAAAATTTTTCTAATATTTGTTTTCTAATTGAATATTTTGTTTAAATATTAGAAATAATATTTATTTGCATACTTTAAGGCTTACGGTATTAATATTTTAAGCATAGTTTGTATTGTAAAGGTTTTTTTTTTAAATTTAAAGCATATTTTAAGGCTTATAACCCTAAAGTGTCACCAATCACTGTTATTTACATATTTTAGAACACTAGATTAACAGTAGAATAATGAAGACTATGATCAGTGGCTCTATGACAAATATTTAATTCTGTAGAAGCAGTAATAATGAAAATGAAGAAGAGAATACCATTCACTTTCTCTGCGAATGTCTGGGCCAATCGGAACAGGGCTGTAGCAAGTTAAACGACCATTTTCTGCAAAACTAAAACGATTAATCTGAAGAAAACCACTTTCTCTGCCAATGTATGGCCCAATCGGAACAGAGCTGACAAAAGATTAATTCGTATTAGAAAAACTTTTCAAAATTTAAAGCATACTTTAAGGATGTTAATTTAAAGCTGTATTTACTGTAACATTATAAAGAAGTTTATTTAAATATTTTCTTTGGAAGAAAAATATATAAATTTTAACATTTCAATTAAGTAAATTTATTTTATTTTAATTTCTATAAAAATCCAAAGAAACACAACATTAATTTTTGTTTTGCAAACTTTTGAACTAAAGTTAAATACAGATATAATTAATGAAAAATATATATATGCATATTTATAATTAAATATTAAAGCTAATGAATATCCCTTGTTGTCATATGTCAATGTTTGCTATAAGCTATTACTGTGCCATAATTACATTTTTTATTTTTATTTATTTTTTATGATATTTTTTTTTTTGTTAACTTTGTTCAAGATATTTTCCAAGTGTTTTATTATTTTTTTTTTGTTTTCATTTTTTTCCTTTGCTAAAGTGTGACTGTTGTCATGACAGTTTGGCGTTAAATTAAGTTTTTATTCAGAGTTTGTTTATATTTATTTATTTTTTTTTTTAATTTCTGCTACAACAATGTCAACTTTGTCATCAGTCAAACTACAAAATAACAACGACTGAAAGTAAAAATGAATTTTAATTTAAAGTTTTTTCTCATATATTCATTTTAATTTTGTTTTTTTTTTGTTCCTTCTTTTAGTCTACTTAGTTAGTCACTCACTGTTTGTCTTCAAGTATGTCTGAGTGGTTCATCTACACATACATGAAAGCTCACTTACTTTTATACATATTTTTTTTTTATATTAAACTTTTTATTTTTGTTATTTAATTAGTGTGCTTGTGTATGTGTATATTTATTTCTTATGGTTTTTTCCATATATTTTCTTGTTGAAGAAATATTTCACACATCAAGTAATATTGAAAAGAAAACTATAAATCCCAGCGTTAAATAAAGTGCATGGAACTGAACTGTTGTAGGATGGTACTGTAATTAAGTGCAAATTATACATTTTAAATATGAGAGAAACTAAAGCTATGTAAAATGCCTAAAAGTATGCTGCATATTATGTTAGTGAGAACTGGAGAAATGGTCAGTGAGTTATTTGAATGAAGATATTACCACACTTCTTCCAAACGCCTAATTATATATAATAGTTTTAGATAAAAGTATTTTTGAAGGTTTGCTAAAACTCCGTATGCTATAGTTTTTATTAAACAGTTGTCTGAATAAACATATAACGTTTGAGTTAAATAGAGAAATGATTTGCAAATTTTTAATATAGTTTTGAATATTAGTATAATTTTAAAAATAATTTAAACGCCTAAATGCATGCTACAAATTTAAAGCAATAGCTATCTAAACCATAAATAACAACTAGCCAAATGATCAGAGAATGTCTACTATTTGCTGACAATTCAGTGTATAAAGAGTACTATTTCAGCGATTATTTTCTACTGGGAAGTAAAAAAAAACATTAATTTTTTTAAGAAATATATATGATAATGAAATATAAATAAGAACAGAAGAAAATATATTACAAAACATATACAATAAAGTGTCAACAGTAATTTATAAACATATAAGAGAAAAACCCCTTCAACACATACACTTCAACATACACATGTATATGAACACACATCGATTTGACATAAAGTAAAGGATATAAAAAGTTTTTGCTAATATTTTGATGTATGACATGTCAAAATATCAACATCAACCATTATATAAGTATGTTTATATATCCTACACATACATTGTACAATATGATAACGTTTGAAAACTCATTCATAAACACTAAAGTAAGTGCCAACATTTAAGAGGATCTCTTTGGCAGCCAGCAAAGTTAAAGGGGGCGAAGTATAGTAAAAAGACTTCATAAAAAGAACATCATCAACAACAACAACAGCAGCAGCAAGAAAACAAAGAAATAAATAAAAGTGTAAAAAACACAAAACACACACACCGACACAAGTCCTTTCTTTCATTTATTTCCTTAAGACACACAAGCACAATAGCAACAGCAGGGGCAGGAGTTAAATAAAAAAAATATCAACACTGAGACAAGTTTTTTATTACTTTCCGTTTCTTTTAAAAAAAGTATTAAAACATACGTACATATGTAAGTATACATGTGTGTTTGAAGAAAAATTACTTTTTAAAAAGAGCTGCTGTTAAACGCCATCAACAACAAACGATGACAGTGTTTGCAACAAATAAATGAAATGTTTGTCTATATATTACAGCTTAGTTTATACATACGGCAATTTGTTTTTTTTTAACTGTTTTTGTGTTAGACTCTTTTCCTATATACATATGTATGTATTTACTTTCTTTTAGATTGTAACACCTTTCTTTCATTACTAGCTCAAAATAGTCAAAGAGCTGTTGTTGAAAGTCCTCCTTAGCAATAAAACAGCTATTGAAAGAAAGGCCTTGAAACTGCTTTAGCGTAGCATATTAGTATTTACTTGATTGCCGTTTAATATCCTGGTAATTTTTTTTAAGACAGACATACAAACATACTATACAGTGACACTTAATGCTGTCAACACATAATATTTCTTACATCATGTTACAACAGCAATGAAAAACAACAACTATCTGCAGATAGATTTCTTAAGCAGATGCTATAGAGAGTGATAAATGATATAAAACATGATTTATTTTTGCTGAAGTGTAAATAAATGTATGAGTTTTTTTCTTGTTGTTTTTTTTTTTTTTTGTTTAACATAATGAATTTTTAATAAAAATACAATCTCAATATAAATTATATGCTATTATATATTAAAAATGTATTATTTATTTTATTGAAAGAAAACGGCAACAATTTTTTTTTTTTTTTTTTTTTATAAAAAAACATAATTTTACTTTAAGTCTACAGCCTGAAAATAGGCTATAAATTAGTTTGTTTTACGAAACAGCTGGGCGTTGGAGATTTCTTCTTAAGACTGGATAAGAAACTAGACTTTAGACAAGACTCTAACTATACCATAAAATAGAATCTATATTAGACTATAGACTTGACTATAGACTAGACCATAGACTAGACTGTAGACTAGTCTATAAAATAGACAATAGACTAGACTATAGACTACATAATAGACTAGATTATGGACTAGACTATAGACTAGACTACAGACTGGACTATAGACTAGACTATAGACTAGACTATAGACTAGACTATAGACTAGACTATAGACTAGACTATAGACTAGACTATA
>NC_060954.1:59023334-59027256 GCF_022045245.1 Lucilia cuprina
ACACCAATACTGCCATCTGTTGACTCGAATCTCCAGTAAGCCACTGCTGCAAAGGCTTCTTCGCTTGCGTCAACAAAAATGTGTAACTGAAGTCTTTTAAACTTTCCATGTAGAAAATAAAATCTTTTTAAACGAAAATTTGAAATATTTGTTAGTTGCTTACGCCACCGTTCCCATGAAATATTGATGTCATCTGGTATTGGCTCATCCCACATTACTGCACGCCTCCATATGTTTCGTAATACTAATTTACCACCGACTATATAATGGCTTAAAAAACCTAAGGGATCAAAGGTCGACATAATTATGCTCAATACTTGACGTTTTGTGGGCTTCTTATTGCCAATAATGACATCTTGATCGACTTTTTGGAATTTAAGGTTAAACATAAAAGCATCGGAGGGTGAATCCCAATAAAGACCTAATACTTTCTCCATACTATCATTGGCCGAAATAACTTTTGATGATGATGTGCCATCTAGCGCTTGAATAACTTCATTTGAGTTTGAAGTAAACCCTCTTAAATCGAATCCACCATTTTTATGGATTTGTTTGACTTGCTGGGAGATTTCGATAGCTTCTTCTACGGTTTCGAAGCTGTCAACGAAATCATCCATATAATGATGCTCGCAAATCGCTTCTATTGCTCTGGGATGACAGTATGTATGCTCTTTGGCGTTTGTCTTCATAACATGTAGGGCTGAGCATGGTGAACAGGCGGCACCAAATGTCATCACCATCATTTCATATTCTTCAGGTGGTACGTTAGGTTTACAATCCCTCCACAAAAAACGTTGGGATATTCTATCACTCGGTTGTATAATTACTTGGTGGAACATTTCACAAATATCAGCTATTACAGCGATGTTACCACTTCGAAAACTATAAAGTGTAGTTGGCAATGATGTAATTGACTGAGGACCTTTTAATAAATTGTCATTCAAAGAAATACCCTTTACTTTGGCGGCGGCGTCAAAAACCAATCTCAACTTTTTTTTCTCCTTGTTAAGATTTATTACACCGAAATGTGGTAAATACCATTTTTTATTTGAAATAATATTAATATCTTCAGGTGGCACTTTACGAATGTACTTCTTTTCAAAGTAACCTTTAATAACTTCATTATAGGTTGCAGAGAAATTTTCATCACGACGCATCTTTTTTTCTATGCCTTCAAGACGATTTAGCGCCATCGAGTAACTATCTGGCAACTCCACCAAATCATTTTTCCATAATAAACCCGTTTGAAAACGATTTCCAACCCGCTTTGTTGACTCGTTAAGAATTCTTTTTGCTCTGACATCATCATCGCTTTCAACTAAAGGGGCAGCTCGTACGCCCATGCTCTCTATATTAAAATAATTTTCTACTAATTTGTGGATCACTTTTTCTTCTTCGATTTGCACAAAGAGACATGAATTTTGTGGAGGCGATAGCGATTTACTTGGTCCAAATACGACCCATCCTAACTCTGTGTTACACGCAAATGGTCCAATTGAGTTGTCTACATTAACATTGGATGGCTGTCCTAGGTAGGCATGGTCTAATCCAATCAACAGTTTTGGTACGACGTTTACATAAGGCTTCATTAAACTTCGTGGCTCATTTTTGAATACTTGGTTAATTTCAGCAGCGCTCAAACTCTGTGTTGGCAAATTTAAGTTCGATACGGCATAAACATTTCGTAGTAGGTGCACCTTCTTCTTCCCACTACCACTTAGCTTTATGTTGAAAGTCATTGACGGTTCTTTTGCTGAACGACCACCAAACCATTGGATATTCAAATTGTTATTTTTACCACGTACTCCAATGTTATCGGCGATATCTTTGTCTAGCATTGTTACTGAAGAGCCATCGTCAAATAAGGCATAAATGTCTAAACTACATTTTTCGCCATATAAAGTAACTGGTAGTACACGAAACAACATCTTTTTATTTTCATCGCAACAACTTAAAACATTTTGGTTAACTTCTCTTGTAGCACTAGTTTTCGGCTGTTCTTCGGTAGAAACACTAGGTACATTTTCGTGTAGGAGCTTATTATGTTTACGCAGGCAACCTTCTATAGAGCATGTTTTCTTCTTACGGCATTCTCGAGATGAGTGTCCTACATTTAAACAGGAAAAGCATCCGTGGATCTTCTTTATTAATGCCCAACGTTCATCTACGTTAGAATTCAAGAATTTGCTGCAATCGAGTATTTTATGATTAGCCTTACATACTGGACACTGTAAGATTTTCTCCGTTGCATGTAGCACTCGACGCTTGGATTCGGTGTGGTTGACTTCTTGTATCATACATATTAAATTTGCCACTTCACTTAACCACTCACTAAAATGTGCGATTGTAGGATACGGTTTAATATTTGATGCAAATTTAGCCCACTCTAATTTCTTACTCATAGGGATTTTCGAAACTAATTCTTCTAAAAGAGTGGGATTGGCAATGTGTTGTTCACCGTTTACAGATTTGAGAAAAACTGACAAATTTTTTACTTTTGTTGAAAATGGCACTAATTTCCCGAGGTTGTATTCATTTATATACGGTAGCTCCTTTATTTTCTTCAATTGGCTATTAATTAACTGCTCAGGTCTCCCAAAACGAAATTTTAATTGTTCAATAACATCATTTACATTGTCGGGGTGAATGAGTAATGATTTCACCATTTCCTTCGCCTCACCCTTTAAACTTTTTTGGAGACGTTGATTATTTTCGAAGTTGGTGTATTTATATGTTGCTGTTGAATGACTGTAGGACGTAAAAAATAGTGGCCAGTCTTCTGGTTCACCATTAAAGTCTGGTAAATCCAATATTTTTCTGGAGAATATTAAGTCATTACCTTCATTGTGTATACCATACATATTTAAATTGTTATTTGCAGGCTGCATTTGACTGGCAAAATCGTTTACAGAAAATGGCGGCGCAGAATTCTCTGCTGAAAACGGCATATTTGCATTAAATAATGTTGGGTTAGCTTGCGTCGACGGCATGGCGGCGCTGGCGTATGTGTTAAGCGATGTAGACAAGTGTTGCGTCGACGGCATGGCGGCGCTGGCGTATGTATTAAATGATGTGGGCAAAGGTTGGGTCGATGGCATGGCGGCGCTGGCGGCAGAAATAGGCTGTTGATTATCTGCTGTTGTGTATGTCGATGTGTGCGATGTTGTTGTATTTGTGAAATCAATGGCGGAACTATTTGGCGCATTTAATAGATTTAGGTTATGGTCACTTACCGTTTGTGATGAATCTTGTGATTCCAGTTGTTGGCACTTACGGCGACTTTCGATGAGTTGCAACTGTGTTTCTGCAAGCTGGTGTTTCAAGTATTGCATCTGCTTTTGCATATCTGCTAAGATGGGGGCTTCTCTTGAAGTTGATGGTCGCATGCTTGCAGAGCTTGGCTTATTTGTACCTTCTGGTGGCTTACCCTCGCTATTGGGATTTTTTTGTTGGGTTAAAGTTGACTTTGTCTCGCCACTGGGATTCTTTTGTTGGGTTGAAGCTGTCTTTTTTGCTGTACTATTTTCCCTCTGTGTTTCTGTGCTGGCGGCTTTAGCACATGCATTTGTGTTTGATGCTGGCTGCATCCTTTGTTGAGGTGTAGCAGCTTGAGTGTTTAATGAACTTTCAGTGTTGAGCTGTTCATGCTCTGATGGAACAGAAGTGACTGTGTCTGCACTGGCTGTGCTTCTTAAAAAGGGCGGACTTCGGACCACTGGTGGAGGCATTTAATCTAGTAAAATGTTTTCAACTTAACCTCACAATACATATGGCAGGTACAATACTTCGCAATAAACAAATTTGCGAAATAAAATTGTTACGGCTGTAACTCAGGATTATAAAAAAACAGGGAGGTTTGCGTTTAACAAAAAATACGTTTATTTCTAAAATAATAAAATTAGTTTCAAATCATAGTATTACA
>NC_060954.1:59027356-59028759 GCF_022045245.1 Lucilia cuprina
GTAAAGCTTTTTCAACAGCTGATTCTTGTTACCATTACTATAAAAATTTGTAAAAAAAAACTAAAAGCCGTGATACACGGTTGTCAGATCTTACAACGTTGTCAGCATATTCGCACTATTATTGATATAACAAATGTGATACTAAATATAATTGAACTCAATAAATAATAGATTAATTAGTACTTAAATATTGATAACAATGAATAGCAGCGCCGCGAACAGTAGATACGAAAGTTTTTTTTTGCAAACAAATTTGTTAACATTACGAAAAAGTGCAGATCATTCTATTTCAGTTTGTTTTGTATACAATACAACAATGACAAGCAGAAAATAATAATGAAATGTCATAAATAATATAGTTTGATCAACTGAGAGTGAAAAATTATATACTCTTCTAACTCTAAACTAAATTAACTGCATGAACCTGAGAGAAATTTGTTTAAATATTCAAAACAAATTTAAATAAAAACTAACTATAAAATTAATACCCTACACTACTCTAGCATTGGTGTGGTAATATCCAAAAGTAATGATCGTATGCCTTAAATTACACAGATTGACACTCTAGAGGGTGACCATTCTGAAATCTTTTACAAAATTTCCCATTATTTATTCAAATAAGCAACGTTATATGTGCACTAAAGAATTAACATTATTAGCTTAAGAGTGACACATTTTTCCATAATCTGATTAAGTAAACTGAAAAAAGATGCCTTAGTAACCTATCGATAGTTTCTATACATGTTTTTCCAGACATTTAGTTCTTGTATACTAACAAATAGAGTGTCCAAAAGTCTTCTTATATCGCAAAAAAATAACGCTGGAAAATAATTTAACAATATTAATGACCATGCAAATTTAAGCAGACTGTGTGGATCTCAGTTGATAACAATATATTCAAATCCTTATCTCACTCACTCTTATAAACAAGTAAATTTAGATCAGGCATGGAAAATTCAGCACTTTAGTACTTAATAGTATCGTAAAATATTCCGTAAACCTCACGACATTTCATGTCTATTGCCCAGTCTATAGTTTAGTCTGTAGTGTAATCAATATTCTAGTCTACAGTCTATTCTATAAACTAGTCTATAGTCTTGTCTATAAACTGGTCTATAGTATAGTCTATAGTCTTAGACTAGTCTAGTCTAAAGACTTTTTATAGTCTAGTCTAGACTATAGACTAATCTTACGATAGTCTTCTAGTTTCTATAGTTTATATTATAGTGTAGAGTCTAATATAATCTATATTCCTATTTGTTGTCTCGTCTATAGTCCACTCCAATATATAGTCTAATCTATATTCTTATCTATGATGTAAGTCTAGATTAAAATTAGTTCAGTCTAGTGTATAGTGAAATCAATATTCCAATTAGAAATACAAGCTGGCGGCGGCTGGCCGA